>NC_046659.1:124117977-124121081 GCF_010883055.1 Belonocnema kinseyi | reverse complement strand
CATTTGAAACATTTTTGAATTAAAAATAAATATTTCAAAAAAGTTTCAAACACTCTAGTTAATATATTATCTCCACAGTTTTTTTAATTAATAATAATTACCACCGACATTTTTCAAGACTCCATTTAATATATCTATTCTTAAAGTAATATTCGACATCCCTTAGAAACTACCCCTATCGAATTTAACGAATCCAGTCTCAGTGGTCTTTAAATAAAACAGCCGAAAAAATTGAAAATCAAAAATATTAACCCTAGACAACAGTTCTACACTCTAGAAGATATATTTATTCCCACAGTTATATTCCACAACCCTTAGAAGCTATCCCTATAAAATTTAACGAGTCCAGTTAAAAATAATCACCTAAGATAAGTTTTCAAGACTCTAGTTAATATCTATATTTCAACAGTGATATTTAACAAACACTAGGAACTAACCTTATCACATTTAACAAACCAAGTCTCACCTTCTATAAATTAAAACCTGAACAAATATTTTCAATAAAAAATAATCAGCGAACACGGCTTTCCAAGACTCTAGTAAATATTTACCCACACACACAGTAATATTTTACAACTTCTAGGGGTTGCGGAATATTACTGTTACAGCAGATATATTAACTAGAGACCTTGAGATTTTTCCGTGGTAATTATTTTTAATTTAAATTTTGTTTGCAATTTTGGTTTAAGGAAACGGAAACTTGGTCTGTGTAATATGACTGGGGTAGTTCCTAGGGGTTGTGGAATATTACTTCTACTGTGGGTATATCAAATAGAGTTTTGGAGAGTTGTGTTTCTTAATTATTTTTTATTCAAAATTTGTTAGGCTATTGTAGTTATTCGCAGCTGATACTCAATTCATTATATTTGACAGGGGTTGTTCTGGAGGGTTGTGTTAAATGACTGTAAGAGACAAAATTTCTACTAGATACTTGAAAATCTGTATGTGAAAAGTTGTTTGGGCTGATTTGTTTTATTTAACATTTTTTGGCGGTTTTAGTTGAAGACAGCTGCTACTGGATTCATTAAATTTGATACAGGTAGTTCCTGGGGATTGCGGAATATTACTGTGAGGGTTGATGTGTCTACTAGAGATGGAAAGTTGCGTGTAGTAATTATTAATAATTAAAAATATTTTTTAACGTTTTAATTGATGGAAGTTGAGACTTGGTTCGTTTAATTTGGAAGCTGTAGTTCCTGGGGGTTGTGGAATATTAATATGATTGTGGGTATATTAACTAGTGTCTTGAAAAGTTGTGTATATTGATTATTTTTAATATAAAATATTTTTCACTATTTTAATTGATAAAAGGTGAGAATTGGTTAGTTAACTGTGATGGGGGTAGTTCCTAGGGGTTGTAGAATATTACTGCCAGGGTGAATATCTATACTTGAGACTTGGAAATTTGTGTGTGTTATTTATTTTTTATTATAAATTTTTTTCACCATTTTTTGTATGGAAGGTGAGATTTGGTTAGTTAAATGAGATAGGCGTAGTTCCTAAAGGCCACGGTATATTGCCGTGGAGGGAGATATATTAACTGGCTTCTTTGATTAAATTTTCAAGGAAACTCGTTCAATTTCGTTCCGTTTTTAGCGAGAACAGATCCATTTCAAACAATAATAATAATAATCATAATAATAGTTATATTTTCAGTAAAAAAATTAATTCCGAACCCAAAAAATAGAATTTTCAACTAAAATGATGAATCTTTAACAAAATAAACGGATTTTTGCCAATGCAGTTCAACTTTCAATCAAGTAGTTTAACTTTCAACTAAAAAATATACATTCTTAATCAAAAATGTAATAGTTAATATTCTAACATACCACACAAACTTGTATGTTTGAAATAAAAATATAATTTTTCAACAACAAGTGAAATAGTTGAATTTTTAGTTTATAAAATGAATTCTTGACCAAAAACAAAGAAATATTCAAAGATGCAGTTTTATTTGTATAAACGAATCTTAAATAAGAATAATTTTTAAAAAATTTTTTGATTAAAAAAATATATTTTAACTCACAAAATAATAGTAGAATTCTTTAACAAACGAGATAAATTCCGAAAACGAGAAAAAATGAAGTTCTTTCAAAACGGGAGAAAAAGGGAATTTTCTGGATTTTTTATGTATATTGCAAGTAAATCTATATAAACGATTTCTTTCTTTTTCAAAGGATTTAAATCTATTTTAATAAATTAAAAAAATTATGAAATATTTTTAAAGAGAGTTTAGAGTATTTCTAATATTTATAAACCTTTTCCAGAAATTTTAAGGAATTCCAAAAGATTTCACAAGATTAACAAAATTGCGAGGGATTTCAGAATTTTCTAGGACTTTCAAATATTTCAAGATATTTCGAGTATACTTGAAAAAAATTATATTAAATCCATTTAAGGGGATTCTGAGCGATTTCCAAGATTTCTAAAAATTTTAATTCATTTCAAGGAACTTTCCAAGATTGAAGAATTCCGAAGATAAATAGGGATTGAAACGGTTTTCAGACAAATTTAATAAAAATGTTTGATTTAGCTTCAATTTCATGGAATTCCGTGGATATTAAGCGATTTCGTCAGATTTAATTTTTTTTTTTAGTATTTTAAAGATTTCCAAGCATATACGAAACATACGGAGCTTCTGAATAATTAGACTAATTTGAAAAGATTGTATCGGTGTTCAAGGGATTAAACATATTTTTACGGATTTCTACATTTTTTAAAACATTTCAACGGATTTAACAGGATTTTTACGCTTGCCAAAGATTTCAAGGGATTTTGAAAAAGGTTGTAAGATTTCCAAAGATTGCAACAGATTTCTACAGAATTTTAAAAGCTATGCAAAGTCTTATACAATTTCAAGGAACTCCTAGCGATTCTCAAGATTTCAAGGGATTTGAAGGCATCTCAAAGAATTTTATTAAATCTTCAAGGATTTCCAAGATTTCTAAGAGTTTAAGTGTTTATTTTTTTAGGGGAACTTTAATTACTTGATTTGATTTAAGACATCTTTAAGGGTTTTCAAATCGTTTATAATTTTTTAATGAAAATTTGCGTTTTTTAAATATTTCAAAGGAATTTTAAGGGGTTCTAAATGATTTTCAGAG
>NC_046659.1:124093969-124117877 GCF_010883055.1 Belonocnema kinseyi | reverse complement strand
TTGAAGGGAATCCTATCGATTGAATTTAAAAAAATTCAAGAATTTTATTAAATCTTCAAGGATTTCCAAGATTTCTAAGAGTTTAAGTGTTTATTTTTTTAGGGGAACTCTAATTACTTGATTTGATTTAAAACATCTTTAAGGGTTTTCAAATCGTTTATAATTTTTTAATGAAAATTTGCGTTTTTTAAATATTTCAAAGGAATTTTAAGGGGTTCTAAATGATTTTCAGAGAAAAATAACACTTCTGTGGATTTCATACAATTTTGTAGAATTTTTAAATGAGATAAAGAGATTTATAAAAAAACTTGAAAAATAATCGAAATTTTATTGAATTTGAAGGAAATCCTATCGATTTCCAATATTTTGAGGGAATTTAAGCCTTCTCAAGGAATTTCAGAAGTTTTAAGAATTTTTTAATATGTTGTGGAAACTGAGAAAAATGTTCAATCAGATAGACATTTGAAAATTAAAAACGAAACGAACTCTATTTTTCTTAACCATTCTCAAACAAGTAGAGCGAGAAGTTTTTAAAGAGGGGACAGGCTGCGTCACACTAAGAAGTTCACAGTATGACCTTCTTGATCAACAAAAATGGCCCTGTTTTTCTGAAAATATTAAAAGTCGATTTTGTCAAAAACACCAAATTTATGTTTTTTGTAAATATTTCATACAATTTTTACCACAATATGGAAAATACTTTGTCAGTTTTAAGCGGACTAAATAACTTTTGTAGCTAGCAGAATTTTTTTATAAAATTTAATTTTCTTACTTTTCATGGAAACAAAAGCAGATAAGAAAAAAGAGTTTTCGTAGTTGAAAAGGTTCTGCAAAAATCAGCACCTGCCTTCTTACAACAAATTAGAAGGCTCTGTTTTAGAAGTGAAAACGTCATAAGTCAAATTTATAATTTTAAAATAGGTACTTCTATTGAAAAATCCGAGAACTAAAACATGTGCTAAACAAAAAAGAAGCAATAAATATTAAACAAATAAAAATAAAAATGAGTATCACTTTATGCTTCCTCAAAGTCAACTTTTCCGCAGTGTTACAATTTCGTAACACATACAAAATTTGTATTGCTTCACAACTAATTTTTATTGAGAATACCAGTTTACTTACCATTATTATCTTCCAAGAAACTTCCAGACATCCCTTTAAGCAATATGCCACAAAAAATTAGGAAAATAAAATATCTTTTTTCAGACATTTTGAAGAGAAAATTAAATACTTCAAATCATGGAATCCAAACTTTCGCAAATGTTACACAGCATAATTTTAAGACAATGAAAGCGAACGTCTTTTATATTCAACGTTGTTTACAAACCTTAATGAGTTTTTATGCCCTGAATGATTGCGTTTGACGGAAAAAGTGGCTCGTTCAATTTAAAGAAATATTTGATTAACCTCCTTTATTTGATTTAGAACAAAACTGCTAAGACTGACAACAATTTTTTCTAATTTTTGTATACTGCGTGAGAAAGCTTGTTTGAACTTAATAAATTTTCTTTTTACCATTTCTCTCTTTTTTAAAAATTTTTAATCAGAATTGAATTAATAGAATCCAGCTAGAAAAATCAACTTCTTTCGGTTTAAAAGCCTACCATCAAACTCCATCTTTTGAGTTAGAAGCAGTCATCTTTCTTAGTCGAAAATGAACTTTTTGTTGATATTTTAACTATTACGAAAATTTATAAATTATAAATTATAAATTGGTATTTATAAATTGAAATTTCTTGCAATCTTTGTAATCGCTGGAAATCCCTTAAAATTTAATTTAATTCGATCTTTTTCCAAGCACACTTGAAATATTGAGAAGTCCTAGAAAAATCTTAAACCCCTCGAAAATCTTATTAAATCTTTTAAAATACTTTTGAATTAATTAAAATTCATGGAAATGGTTTAAAATCTTATATACAAACTAAATGTATAGAATCAAATAAGAGTATCCAACTGTTTTTGATTAAAACTTAATTTTTTGTAATGGAAATTTCTGCTATTATATTACTTGTTCAGAAATAATTTCATTCTGTTGAAGATTAAATTATGTTCATATTAATTAATTAATTGGAATTATATAAATTATTTTGTTAAAACTTCTTTTCTTCTTTCATTAAAATTTAATTTTATTACCAGGCAATTTAATTATTTAATTTTTAGTTTTAAAATTATATTTTTAGTTAAGAATTCTACTATGTTTTCTTGGTAGAAAATTGATGTTTTCGGTTGAAAGCTACACTATTTAGTAAAATGTTGATCTCTTTTTATGAAAATTCATGATCTGTTCAACATTCATAATTTTAGTTGACAATTCACATTTAGTAGAAAAGTAATATTCTTTTTTTTTAATTCATCTTTTGGTTAAAATCTCAACTAGTTATTGAAATCTTGATCTCTTTCTGAAAATTAATTTTTCTTTTTCAAAAGTCATCATTCTTGCTGAAAATTCATACATTTGTTTGGAAATTGAACTAATTCGTTGAAAATTCGTATTTTTGTATAATTCCGATTGATTTTTATTTAGAATAAAAACTTTTTTCGTTAAAATATTAAATATCATATTTCTCATTGGGAATGCATATTTTTAGTTAAAAATGCAACTACGTGATTAAAAGTTTGAGAATTAATCTTCTTAACTGAAAATTTGACCATTCTTTTTTTAAAATCAATTTTATTTTTGTTAAGAATTCATTCTTTTGAATCAAAAATGCAAATTTTAGGTGGATATATATGCAAAGTGAACCTTGAACAAAAAATTCATCTGGCTTCTAAATATTTCGTGAGTTTTTGGCTTCAAAAATTAACTGTACATGGTTAAAAATCAAACTGTTTTTGATTTTATTACAATTTTTTTCACTGAACGATTGGTTGAAAAGCTTTTTTTATTTAAAATTCCACTATTCTGTTGGAAAAGCTGAATATTTCATTTAAAAAAATTTATTTCCCTATTTTCACAAAAAATCACCCTATTATCTCTGTTTTAAGAGCAGTTTGGGCTCTAGTGGTATTTTAATATTTTTAATTATTCTTGTTTGATTAAGGGTCGTGCATCTCAGAAATGATTGAATTAATTTTCGATCAAAATGTTGAATTCTTTACCAAAGCATAATAATTTAGAAATGTCTTCTGAAATTTTAAATAAAAATATCAATCTTTAATCAAAAATATAATCGGTACATTGTAAGTTAAAGGAATTAATTCTCAACCAAGAAATTTGAATCATCAACAAAACAATTACATTTTTTTTAGATATGAATTATCAACGTAAATGATAAATCTTAAGAAATGACTTATAAACAAAAGATTTTAGGCCATATATGACTGTATACCCGAAACTTAAATTTGCAACCAAAGAATCTACAACGAAACGAAATTAATTCCGAATCCAAAATTTAATCAACAGAAACATTCAGGACATGAAGATTATTGAGATTTGAAAATATTGTTGGATATAAAAAGCGATCGCTTTTACAGACTTCCAATTATGCCTTATAACATTTGAAAAAAGTTAAAAATGTCAGAAAAAATAAATATTATTTTCATTTTTTGTGGCATACTGCTTAAATGGATTTCTGGGACTTTCTTGGAATATAATAATGGTAAGTAGACTAGTATAGTATTCTCAATAAGAATTAGTGGTGGAGCAATAAAAATTTTGTATGTACAGTGAAACTCTTATATAACGCCAATTTCGGGGCTGACGGTGGGTGGGAACTAACTCATTATAGCCCGCCCCACTTTTGTTTCTTCACGCCTGACTGCTCGCTTGAGTGACATTTGTAGTTCCCGCGCACCCCGCGCATCACCTGTTACACCTACATGCGACGCGGCATCAATTCTCGGAAGCGCTATAGAAGGGAGGGCTATTAAAGAGTTTCACTGTATCACGAAATTGTAACACTGCGGAAAATTTGACGTTGAAGAAGCCTAAAGAGATAGTAATTTTTAGTTTTATTTGTTTCATATCTGTTGCTTCTTTTCAGTAAAATTTTTAGTTTTTGGATTTTTCAATCGAGGTTCCTACTTTAAAATTATAAATATGCCCTGTGATGTTTTCACTTCTAAAACAGAGCCTTCTAATTTGTTATTGCCATCAGAACTAGATTTTTGGTATCGTTTCTGTTTGCAAGAAAAGTGCGAAAATCAAATTTGATTGCAAAAATTCTGCTGGCTCCAAAAGTTATTTAGTTCACATTAAACTCACAAAGTATTTTCCTTACGATAGTTAAAATTTAATAACAAATTAGCAAGAAATATAAGTGAGGTTTTCGTGAGCAAATCGACTTTTAAAATTTTCAGAAAAAAACAGCGCCACTTTTGTTAATTTTCAACATTTTCTGCCTTTTTACTAGATTAGGAGACTTGCGATTGCCTAGCATTTTTATTTTTGTTTCAACGTTAAGAAGGTCATACTGTGAACTTGTAAGCGTAGTGCAGCCTATCCCCATTTTAAAAACATTGCCCTCTGCTTGTTTAAACAAAATTTAAAAGAATTAGAATCCGTTTCGTTTTTAATTTTTAAATTCCTTTGCAGTAGTACATTTTTCTCATTTTTCATAAAAATTGCAAAATCCTTGAATTTTCTGAAATTCTTTGAGAAAGCTTCAAATCCCTCGAAATATTTGAAATCGACAGAAGTCCCTTAAAATTCAAAGAAATCTCGATTATTTTCCAAATTTTTTTAGAAATCTCTCGATCTTCTTAGAAATCCTACACAATTATTCGAATTCCCCAGAAAAATTGTTTATGTTTTAAAATCCTATAGAATCCCTCAAAATTCCTTCCAAATGTTTAGAAATTTTGTGAAATCTGTAGAAATATTTTCAATATGACATCTGAATACCATGTAATTAAAGTTCAATGAAACATTTTTATTAAATTAGTCTAAAAAACCGTTTAAATCCTTATTTATCTTCGGAATACTTAAATCTTGCAAAAGTCCTTGAAATAAATGAAAATTCTTTGAAATCTTGGAAATAGCTAGCAATACCTTCAAATTCATTTCATTTAATTGTTTCAAGTACATTAATCCTGTTTTTTTTTTATTATCGCACGATTTAAGCTATTTCCCTTTCGGGGTAGGTGTGAGTCACTCGGTATGGGAAAGGAGTAGTGTGTGGAAGGGATAGAGAATTTTCATATTGATCCAGAATTCTCGTGCTATTCAAGTAAATAACACGTTCGTTCCGCAACACTGCTCCGACCCAGGTTGCTGATCAATCTCTCTGGCAATCACCCCAAGCGAAGAACCTCACAAAGTCGTTATGTAAGGTTCCCCACTTGGGTCCATTAGTAGCCAAGGTCTTTTGTTTCAGGCGTCATTCACTGTACTGACTCTTCTTATTAACTATATGCCGCCATACTTTCCTGTCCTGGCATACTTCTCTAGCTTCTTTTATGTCCATGCACTTTTTCATGCAGGTTCTCGTGTTTCTGTGACTTCTTATTTCTCTTCTAACTAGGGTCTCATTCACATACTTCATGAATCCTAGAATTCTTTTTACGTCTGGAACATTCTGAAATCTTCAATTTCGTCTGCATAAGAGTAACGATGTATTTTCCTTACGATAGTGCACATTTAGAAAAAAATTCCCAGAAATGTAAATTCTGCCTTCTTGAAAAAATCAAATTTTAATATATCCATAAAAATCTCCGCCTTTTTTTAATGTTCAAGAATTTTAAAGCTTCTACATCATGCCTACACATGCCTCCACATCTTTGGACAGCGTAAACATCCTGTAAAAAACCTTAAAATTTTTAAGAAATTTGTATAAATCCATGAAAATACGTTTAGTTCCTTGAAAATAGAGAAAGTCTTTCAAATTAACTTGAATTATTAAAAAATTCCATATTTCTTATAATAATTCCTACCTTACCGACACTGTTTTGTTTCCTAACTTATTTTCACAAGAAGCCCGCCATCGAGTTGAAAATTCGTGATAATGCATAAGAAGCACTGAGAAAAATGTATCCGGTCCTAAATTTTAATAATTATGAAAAAAACAACAACAAAAAATTATTTACGAAACCAACTTTTTTCCAAATTATAAAAATTTAGGGCCAGACTCACTTTTGTTATTATTTCTTATTTATTATTCCAAATTTTCAACACAATTGTGAACTTCGCTTGAAAATAAGTCAGGAAATAATAACAGTGTCAGTAAGGTAGAATCTGGTCACGTGTCTCACTCGTCACATGGTCTTAAATCTCTAAACAAATTTTTAATATTTTGAAATGGTTTGGAATTCTTTGAAATTCCTGGACTTTTTTCCCAATCTTCAAAATGCCCTAAACTCCATTAAAATCTTTCGCAATTTTCAAAATCCTTTGAAGATAGTTTTAAATCCTTTAAAAATCAAAGAAATAGTATAAATTTAGTTGAAATATTTGGGAAAACCTTAAAATCCTTTGAAAAGATTTAAAATCCATGAAAATTCCTTGAAATTGCTTGAAATCCTACTATTATTATTTTTCAGAATTCATATCATTCGGTTAAAAATTAAATGATATATTAAATTATCAATAATTTTCTCTGATTCATAAAAATCCTCTTGGAATAAAAAATCTATTTCTTCTTCGACTTGATTGGCTATAATTAATAAAAATTTAACCTTTTTAGAAAATGTGTTGAAAGCTATCTATAGGAAGATAAAATTTAATTCGAAAAAGTCAAAGCAACATAAATAATGAAAACGAAATTGAGTATTTCAAAATCTAAGCTTCTAAAACTGTAAAATTTTTAATTGTTTTCAACTAAAAAAAATTATGATTTAACATTAAAGCGGATTAGACAAATTCTTCTGAAATCAAAAAATCAATTCATTCATTCTAAAAAACTTCCTAACTAATCAGTACTTTTAAAAGGGAACCATTAAAAATTTCTACTGCACAACGTTGAAACTGAAAAAAAACGATGATTTAAAAATTAAAAATAATTCAGTCACCAAAAATTCAAATAATAAAACTTTTTTATACTCCAAATGTTTAAAAATTAAATATTTTATGTAAATTTAAAACGCTTGAAAATTAATCATTTTTAAAGTACTAATTATACTTTTCAAATTTCAGCTAATTCTGTTTTAATAACAGAATTAAGAGCTGAAGAAGGGAAAAATTAAAAATTCTGTATTCATTACGCAAATTCAGAATTTTCAAATTATAAATATTTGAAATTATCGAAATTATTAATTTACTGATGTATTAATTTTAGATCGCTTAATTCTTATCTTTTTTATTTTCACTCATTAAAAAAAAGTTTGATCAAAATCTTTCTTTAGAATTATTATTAATTTTTGAAATTTCCCAATAACATATTTTACAATTTGAAATGATTTTTTTGGCTTATATCTTCATATAAATGTCGAAATAATTTAAAATATTATAGTTGAAAATGAGAAATTCAAATATAGAATTGAAAAAAATATTGCTGTAATATGCTTCCCTTTTTTGAAATTGTACCATTTTAAGCTTTTAAATTTGAAATTGTTTTATACTTACATTTGAAATGATTAAATTTAAAACTGACTATCAAGGTTATCAATATGCAATTTTAAAATATTGCCTCTAAGATTAACATCTCTTAGAATTGCGCATTTCAGAATATAATTTTGAATCCAAATTATTGAAACTCTAAAAGCCAATAAATATATTATATAATTTCTATTTTGGAAGTGTCAAGAATAACAAAATGCACGAATTATGAAATACAGGAAATCTCCCGGTGTAATATTTCTCTCCCGGCTTTCTCCCGGTTCTCCCGATTCTCCCGGGTAGGTGGCCATTCGATTATTTTTGCTGCAGCAGTATTAAATTGCTATAAAAATTTTTAATAATATAAAGAAATAAAATACTGTTACATTGTGCGATCAATTTGTTGCAGATCAAATCAATACCTTCAGAGTTAGTGTATTATTGTCTTTGCGAATACCGACCCGCTATACTCCACTTTATTTTCTACATTAATTAGCTAATTTTTTCTTACCTTACGTACAATCAGCATCCCTGATTTTGTGGATGCGGATGGTTATGAAAATTTGGTTAAATATTTTGCATGATCCACATATAGTATGCATTACCATTGACGCCTATAAAAACATCAGGATGATGATGACTAAAAATGCTTCCAGCCTGAATGAGAACACCAAACAATGCATCACCCACAACCAAGGCAGAACCGACATCCTTGGTGAGACAGCGATTTTCTCCAGGTAATTGAACAGTGCAGTAATTGTTTAATGTAATAGAATATTGCTGAGGTGTATAGTCATTCATACACGCCAGCAGATCGACTGAATGTACATCCGTAATTGGTCGCACTTGACCAGTGGATCCCCAAGCAATAATACACAGATGCATATTTTCTGATAGAGCCTCTTCAGCAAGTGGTATTGGTCGACTGAGTGATGGACTTTTGACACTGATAGGCGGTTCAATAAAAAGCAAGGAAACATGTACTCGGTGTTTTATATGAAATACTTTGTGGGTTTCAGTAGAACTCATACGCGGTGCACCAGATTCAACTCTATACCATGTTTCCGGTTCCAAAACACATGTTCTAGCCGTTAAGATACGTTCAGGTGAGACTATGACACCTGTACAAATCTGTACGTTATCGTGTAGAACTTTCACAATGTGGATAACATCTGTAATCATCCACTCCCCGTGTCCGAAGAAGGCGTGGCCAATCATGCGTTTTGTGCGAGGGTGAAGATTTGATGAGTTCTCTGCAAGTGTGAGAAATTAAACATTAATTATCTGCAAGGGTGGTTTGAATTAAAGAAAATCTTGAATCTCGCTTAGGGGAATGGGTCATTTTCTGAGGTATCTGATCCTATCGTATTGTACAACCTTACTTCCTCTGGCGCATGATAATATTACAGATTTCCGTGAAACCCCTCTAGTTTCCTGAATAATTACAAGAATGAAACCCTCACTTTTAAAAACCTAGACCTCAATTTTTAAAAAATCCTCTAAGGATGTATAAACCTCCAAAACTATGTCGCAGGTAGTATAAGAGAACTGCCTTTTTTAAGTCAGTTCATCGTTTTGATTACATATGCGCAACCAAAATAAGACCAAATTCTCTCAACTTTCTTGATACCTTCTTAATTAACTCACATTTCCTGATATATTTAAACTACTTTGTAGTGAGCTGATTCGGTGGTAAGGCAGAGAATAGAAAATTTATATTTTCCTTTATTTTCAATGTTTTCTATAACTGCAAGAGTTTATAATAATAGAAGATTCTGGTTAATTTGTGAGGCTTTTTTATTTTTTCTATAAAACAATATCCAATAAATAGTAAGTAAGTGTATGTGCGTTCAAGCAAGACTGTGTGAGATAGGTCGGCAGTCCAAGTCGAGTTGTCGTTTTGTGTATATTATAAGAGAAATAAAGTGATATTTTTTATACCAAACAGCACAATTGGCGACGAGATATATGGGAAACGTGTTTGTCTAACCTCACAATTGGTGAATTTTGGTAAAATAATTATTGTCCTACGGTTAAAAGTGTCTAGAGAAACTGAATTATTTTTTTCTTAAGTAATGACCGATGAGAGCAAGGCTAAAGGCATTTCTTAGATTAATGAACTAAGTAAAGCTGCTGTGATAATTGAATCAAGATAAAGAAGTGAAACGGTGAACAAATCGTGGAATTTATAGAAAGGATGGATTTTTATTTTGAAGCTACTGAATCCAAATCTGGGATCAGAATTTCTTTTAAAGTCTCAGTTTTCCCCTAGATGCAGAAAATAGGGGGAAACTTAGGGATATTCTGGATATTATTTTGACAATATCAGTATACGGAAGAATAAGCATACTGGTGTCATACTCTTATATGTTGGGATTCGTAAAGACCAAATTCATGCACAGAAATTCCCTAGTGTGCTTATTGTTTTCCCTAAATAGAATAAATCTAGGGAAATTAAAGGTCTTGCGCATGTTATACTGACTTATGAAGCAAAAAGAAGAAAAATGCGATTTAATCTGCAGCTTTGCGCTTTCAATCTAAATTTGATCACTAAATTTTTGGAGCTTCTACTATTTTCTCCCTGGATGCAAAAAGTAGGGAATAGCCTAGAGATCTTCTGTTCACACAGGCCATAAGAAAATTTTCCTGCAAGAAACAAGCGAATATGCTAAGCTCATGGATTTTGTACAGCTGAATCCAAATCTAGCTTCAGAATTTCACGTACCCGTTTCAGTTTTGTCCCAAATGCAGAAAATAGGCAAAAGCCTAGGAATATTCTGGACACTATTCTGACAATACTAGTATGCGAGAAAATAGACACATGGATGTTATATTTTTAAGTGTCGCGACTTATAGAGACTTAATTTGTACACAGAAATTCTCTAGTGTGCCTTCTGTTTCTACTAGCTTGAGTAATTCTATAGAAATTAAAGTTCTTTCTTATGTTATATAGCTTTGTACGGGCGGAAAATCCCAAATTTTTCCGGGTTGTTCCAATTTCTCTTTAGATGTAGAATTTAAAGAAAAGCCTAGGGTATTTCCGGTCACACAGGCTCACAAAAAAAACGTTGCACGGGACATGTGACTGATTTCGCACGCAAAACTGTAAATAATATTAATTTTTTTCCCCCATGTAAGTCTATATAATCTGAGAAAGACCTTTAATTTCCCTAGAATCACTTAAGCTAGGGGAAATAGAATGCACACTAAAAATTTATGTGTCAAATTAAGCCTCCACAAGTCATTGCACGTAACAACATAATATCGATGTGTCTTTTTCCGCGTATACTGGTATTATCAAAATAACATGCAAATTATCCCTAGGGTTTTCCTTATTTTCTGCATCTAGAGGGAAACTGCGATGTGCAAGATGAATTCGTAGGCCAGATTTGGATTAAGTGGCTTGTAATCCATGAGTGTAGATAACGTACAATGGTACTCAATATTCAAGTTTTAAATTTGCATCATTCATAAAAAACTAGGCATTAAACACATATCTTCGTCAGCTAAACCTGGCGTCTACTGGCGAAGCTGAACATTCAGTAAAAGCGTTCAAACGATCCTTCAAAAAATTGTTTCAGGAAAAGTTCAGCATTAACGAAACGCTAGATATATTTTTATTTGGTAATTGCACTACGAAACATTATACGACAGGGGAAAATCCAGCAGAACTAATTTCAAGCAGAGAGTTGCCAAACAAATTTACATCCAAACCTTGAGGATGAAGTGATTACAAATCAAAATAAATCCGGGAAAAGAATAACGAAGTTTGCTGTAAATTAAAACGCTGAGGCGAAAAGATTTTATAAACACACTCCAAAATGGTTGGAAGCAACAATATTGAAAAGTTAGGTCCAGTTAAATACATTGTTAAATAGCCTGACGGTGGTACAGATAAACGACACATAAATCAAATTGTAAAACGCGACATCAACAATCTGTATAGATAAAAAAAAATAAAAAAAGCGATTTATTAAACCAACCAGATATATTAAGCCATTCAGCAAGATTACAAAAAAATGAATAATAATAATAATAATAATGAAACTTAAGATTTAGATTTGATTTTTAAAGAGGGAGAAGTTGGAATGTGTGTATAGCTACTATATAAAATTCAAATTTGTGCTGTTGAGGCTCGATACCGTCCACACCGTTGCATAGAGAGACTTGAAAATGTATGCACGTTTAGATGAGGCACCAGAGATGGTTCCTGCGGCAACCCGAATCGCTAACTGATAATAGCTTTTGTTTAATAGATAATGCAAAATAGCATTGACTTTATATATATATAAATCAAGTGGCACATATTCCCTGTGCTCCCAAATAGGTCATAAGAGTATAATAGGGGCATGCGGAAGATAGGGGCAGATGGAAGGGGGGCATTCACAGTTTTTTATAAATTGGCTTAAGATTTTTCACTATTATTCTTAGGGCTCCCAGTCAGGTCATAATAGTAGTGGGTAGGGGGTAGTGAAGGGACACCGTTTTTTAAATAGAGTGAAACTCTTCTATAGCACCGATTTTGGGGCTGGCGGTGAGTAGGAACTAACTCATCATAGCTTGCTCCGCTTTTGTTTGTTCACACCTGACTGCTCGCCTGAGTGACAGTCGCAGACTACGCGCACTCTGCGTCACTTCTCTTACACCAACCTGCGGCGCGGCTTCGGTTTTGCAAAAGGCCTATAGAAGGGAGGGCTATCAAAGAGTTTGACTGTATATATAATCAAATGGCATTAAACGTATGATGCTTACGAAATTCCTTAGTTTCAGGCAATCGGCACCAAATTTTGCATTCATATTCTTTGGAATTCCAGGCAGGCCGTAGGAGTATACCGGGTGGGGGGCGAGGGTTGAGACAGAAGGGGGAGCATTCGCAGTTTTTGAACAATTGGCATCCGATTTTTGACACTAATTCATCGGGCTCCCAGCCAGGTCGTAAGATTATTGAGTGCAGTTGAAGTGAGGAGGGTGGAGGGGCAGTTTTTGAAATGTATACAATCAGGTGGCCTGAAACGTATGATGCTTATGAAAATCTCCAGTTTTTGACAATCAGCACCAAATTTTGCACACATATTCTTTGGGCTCCCAGACAGGTCGTAGGAATATGGTGCGGCATACGAAGGAGTGAGGAATATGGGAGGGAAGGGCACAGTTGCAGTTTTTGACCAATCAGCGTAAGATTTTTCACACTTATTCTTTGGTCTCCTAAACCAGTCTTAAGAGTATTGGGGCAAATATGGATTTTGAGGCGGCACAGTTTTAGAAAAATAAAATCAAGTGGCCTAAAACTTATGATGCTTATAGAAAACCATATTTTTTTAAAATCAGCACCAAATTTTGCACACATATTCTTTGGCCTACCGGGCATGGCGTAAGAGTTTGGGAGGCATGCTGAGGGATGTGTCATTTGAGGGCACAGCTACAGTTTTTGACCAATCAGCGCAAGATACTTCACACTTTTTTTTATGCACTCGGACAGGTCTTAAAAGTACTGGGGGGAAGATGAAGTGGATGAAGGTACAGTTTTTGAAATATATAAAATAAAGTGGACTTAAACGTAAGATGTTTATTCCAATCTAAAGTTTTTGACAATCGACACCAAATTTTGCACTCATATTTTTTGGGCTCCCAGACACGTCGTAAGATTATGGGACTAGCATGCTGAGGGGTGGGCAAATAAGGACATGTCGCAAGACATGTGTTTTACAGTTTTTAATTATTTCTTCGCACTTAGACTTTTTCTTAAGGGTTTTCGTTAAATCCGAATATAAATTATTTTTTTCATAGGTACAACACTGATTCAATATAAATTTTTTCCGAAGGATTTGCGAACGAAAGAAAGAGAACTTTCGAATATCCGGGGTTTCGTGAGATCCTGGAATCAATAAAATGTTAAAAAATCAAAGAATTTGTTTAGGAAGTGATGATTTTCCCGACAAATATGAATTTTTCGAAAGATAGACATCAGCGGGTAGCGGGAGATACCATTTAAACGGTTAGAATCGTTTACAAATTTATTTTTTTACTCAAAATTCTTACATAATAGAAGAATTCTCGAGATATACCAGGTTTTCAAGGGGCGGCGCCTTGATCACGGTGATCCAAAATTTTGCGGAATGGAGAAAAAGTCAGACAAAATTGAGATATCAAAAAACCCCGAGTAGTAGACAAATTTTCTCTCTTTCTTTCGTAAATCCTTCGGAAAAATATATATTGAGTCAGTGCCGTACCCATAAAAGAAAATAATTCAAAGTTGGATTGGACCAACACCCTTAAGCTTTGTACAAATTTTAAACGTGATTTAGAATTTGCAGAAACTGAATTCGATGAACTAGTTACAGCTTTTATACTTAAAATTAGAAAAATACAGTTTCCATGTTCTGTATTCAAGTGTTTATCTCTATTTTACTTTCTCATTGTCTTTTCCAACTTAAGTTCAAATTTCACTATCGACTTCGCATTTTTCAAACCGAAGTTCTACTATAAATAGTTAAAATTTTGTGTAATTCCATTTCAGTATTTTGATGTTTAAAGTTAAAATAAAGAAAAAACATGTGAGTAACATCGAATGCAATCAAAATTTTGTTTTTGCAATGCGTAACCCATTCATAAGATAAGTTATTCTTAAGTAATAAAAAGTTCTTCATCATGTTTTTACATATTTTTTATAAATTTATATAAATTGAATTGTGTTTTTGTTTGTTTTTAATGTATGCGCCTATTAAGCATCATAAAATGGCTAAGCTCGCGCCGCGCCACCTGGTGGCACTTTAGAGCATTTCTTGAGATCCAGTGCACTTACGTACACCCACAATACATGTTGAACCTGCATGATTTTACTCATTATATTTTGTGAATCATTACTTCTTTTAAATGTAATAAGAAATTTAGAGCTTTCGTTATGAGTTCAGTAATTAAAAGCCACTGTCAAGAAGTGAAACTTGATTGTTTTTTCAATAAAAGTATCTCTAAGGGTGAAAAACTGGTAAAAAGTTATCACGTCAGCGAGGTTAAGGAAGAACGTCGCAATAGGCTTATTTTATTTGAAGGAACAGTTTTACGGGAAATTCCAGGGGCTAAGAGTACTAGAAAAAATAAAAATTTATACTATCTAGTGATAAATGTAATAGCAGTCATCGGCTTTGTTTCGTTCCGTAAACCCTGCCAGGAGCGGACTGGAGGTCAAGGGGCCCCCAGGGCCTCTGCTAAAAAAGTATCCTAAATCTTATCTTTTTTTGCATCATTGAATACACTGTAAAAACTTTTTTTTAATATCCACTGCGTTTTTGTTATTGTACCAAAACCTGTAAAATAACTGCGTTCAAAATACTGAACATCCAACTATAAAAAGTAAAAACTACACATTAAATGTAGTACTTTTACAAAATTTTGGAAATTCACGTCTCTGAATATAGGAAATAATTTTACTCAAATTATTTCCTAATTTCAGAAAGGTACTTTCCTAAAATTTTGTAAAAACACTACATTTAATGTATTGTTTTTACTTCTTTACAGTTGGAAGTTCGCTATTTTGGATGCAGTTATTTTACAAGTTTTTATACAATTACAAAAATGCAGTAGATATTTACAAAAAATATTGTGTACAGTGTAGTAATGAGTTACGTTTTCCGGGGACCTATCAGGCATTTTCTCGGCTTTCCAGTGGCCCAGGCCGATCAGCATCAAATTGCACGAAATACAAGCTGCACATGCAAAGCAGGAAATTTTATTTGCAATCATGCTGCAGTTGTATGTAATTTTGTAAATGAGGAAAATACGCAAGTGAAAACCGACGAGCCAATTATTTGGAATAGACCCCCAGTTTTTCTGTTTTTCTCCACGTCTTGAGAAACAAGCTCCTTTGGAACTCCTTTGGAACAAATTTAAGAAAAATCTAACCACAAAAACATACTCATAAATACGCGTTTGGCAGATGTGATTGAAAAGTGGTTCGGAAAAAGTGTTTATTTTCGACGCGGGGTGGCGCCACCAGAGATGCTTGGTTCACGTATAGTATTAGGCAAAGCGACCGTTCTGCGGCGGCGAAGCCGCCGCCTCAGGGGACAGCTAGTAATGATATACAACGAATAGTAAAACTGCGTGTGTACGTTCAAGCAAGACTGCGTTAGATAGGTCGGCAGTTAAGGTCGAGCCGTTGGTTCATGTATATTATTCGAGAAATGAAGTGATATTTTTCATTATAAACAGCACCGATTTTTTACAATTGATTGGAGAGAATGGAGAACCTTCTAGAGACGAATGTTCTCGAACTTCTACAGATTCTGATGTTGCTGAAGACCTTTGAAATAATTCCAGCATCCAGGAAAATAAGGAATGGTTCCTCCTGGCTAATTTTCCGTTTTTTTGGATTCCTCAAATAAATTTTCCGTGCCTATTACACTTTGAAATTCTCTGATTTATCAAAATTACTTAAATTCGTCGGAAACATTCTTATTCCAGAATTTTAAAATACTTCGAATACGTGGCAATCGTGGAATTATTAAAATTGCCTAAACTCGTCTAAGTAACTGATTACTGAAATTTTCTAAATTTTTGATATTTCCTAAATTATGATAATTGAATAAATATTAATGACTTGAAAATAATGCAAAGAATTAAGAATAATTCAGATAAATTGATGGAATCAAGGTATTTCGAAAAGTTCAGGAAGTTCTATATATTCCGTTAATTCTGAGAATTCAAGGAATATCAGGAATTTCTAATATTCAAGGATTTGAGATAATTTGAAGAATTAAAGGACTTCAGAAACTTTTTAAGAATGCCTAAAATAAACAGAAATCCTAATTCAAGGGAAATTCTGGATATTGAAAGAGTTTGGCAAACCCCAGAGATTTCTGGTATTGTGGAAATTTCAGGAATTCTGAAAGTCCAAGGAATTCAGGAAATTCAAATCATTCAAGTGATTTGAGGAATTTAAATCATTCAATGTCTTCAACGAAATCGAAATATTTAGGAATTAAGGGAATTCTAAGTGTTCAAGGAATTGAGGGAAAACTGAATATTCATAAAGTTAAAAATATTCCGAATATTCAAGGAGTTCAGGGCGTTTAAGGGTGATTCTCAAAAAGTAGGCCATTTTGTGCCCAATCCCTACAATCAATAATAAAAAATCATGGACAATGTAAAAAATTCTCATCATAGGAGCTCAACATGAGGAAAAACCTACCTCAATTTGATGAATCTTAATCATTTCTAATTGCAGCTAAAAATAAAGAACCATAAAAAATGTCATGTCGGTCCCGTGTCCCCAGTACGAGTTTTCTCGGATTTGAGCAACATTAAAGTACTATGGCCGTAAATCATCTCTCTGCGACCTAAATTATATCATTAGTATGAATAATAATATCAAAAAGTACATTTTGTAACTTCGATTATTGTTTTATCGACTATTACAAATAATTTCAAAGTTGCCCTTCGTTTTCATGCCCTGTCAGCCCCATGAATATTTAATTGGTTTTCATATAAGAAAAAATATTAAAATCAATGTAAATTTGGGTGAGATTTGTTACTTGGATAGTTCTTCAATCAATTTTACCGGTAAAAAATTAAAGAGCCAATTTGGCTTTTCGAAAAATTATGTAAACTGTGCTCTCAGCCACGCGTAGCTTAATTATATAATGTCTAATAATAAAAGTAATGTCTAATAATGTCTATAATAATGATAATGTCTTAATTAAAACTAGTACAGATGCAAATTTCAGAATTCGATTTCTCAGCCACATTATAAAAACATTCACTTACTTTTGCTCTAAAATGCAATGATATCGAAAATTATTTTTAGCGCTCCACCTCTACAGTTTATTAAGAATATCATTTCACTTAATATTATTATTTCCCGCGGAAATCCCTAAAATGCCTTCAAACAAAATGCCAAAAAGAATTGAGATATTCAAACATATCTTTCCGAACATTTTAGAACAAGAAATTAGATGCTTCAAAGGATAAAATTCTACTCTTATAAAAAGTTATACTAAAGGCGAAAATAAACAATTATGTGACTGTCAATTGCGTTCGTCTTTTATATACAACTTTAATTGCAGAGGTAAATATATCATAAAAACCTCTGTCGCAATATTTATTATTGTTAATTGACAAAAGAGTCATTAAAAATTAGATTAATTTTTTCTTAAATACTATTTATATCATAATCTTTCGAAATTGAACTAGATATTTAAAAAAATGTCAAAATTATATTTTTTGATACTAAAAACGTTCCAATCAATTCTACTTGTTTTAAAATTGAAATTTTTTTCATTGTAACTCCTCAAAACTTCGAACTCTAATTTATAAATTCCTTGAAATTAGCGAGGGTTTAGTTTTGAAAATTTACCATTGGATTTACGATTTTTAATGCAAAATTCCAGTTTTAAAGTGTTTTAAAGATTGTTTTGTTTAACTCAAAACAATGATTAAATACTAAAAACAAATTTTTATCAAAAACAAGTCGGCAAAGTTTATCCAGATGATGCAAAGAATACGAATAATAGACGATTGGAATTGAAACACAAATTCTAACCTAACTTTTAGCTCAGATGTTTAAATAGTAAACATTTCAGGTATAAATTAATAAAAATTTACTTAAATTTTTGCTTTAATTAAGCCGATTTAAATTTGTAATGTATTGGGAATGTGAGAATCACAAATATCGTTAAAACAATTTTATGCTGAAATTAAAATGCATCTTTAAAATCATACGAATTCTTTCTAGTTCGGATTTTCGTCACCACGTGGTGTATCGCAGTTTAGCCATTGCTATTATAAAAATAAATACAATTTGTATTTTTCAAAAATCAGGTTTTTGAAAAAGGCATATTTAAGCTGAGCCAATCAAGAGCGCTGTTGAAGCGCTCACGATGTGGTGATAGCGAGAAGAAAACAGCAGTCATTGCATGACGTTCGTCTTTCGTTCACGAAAGAACAACTGTTTATACTGAGCTTCTGATTAGTCTAGCTTAAATATTTTATAACTAACAAATTTCAACTGATTATTGGAAAATTAATTTTATATTTTTGTTCTAATTTGTATACAACCATTTATGTCCGAACACATGAGACTGTGACACCCCATATATAAATTATACATAACTTTTTCACCTTGGCCGCTCCAAAAATTATAGATTAATCGTGATCTCTTCAGCCGAAGTGTTTCAAGCTTGACACGATAAAGCTTTTGCCAGATCACAATCTTGGGCGGAAGATAAGATCAAAGTAATTGACAGCAAAAAATTTCCCAGCCTTAAGAGGATAGCTGTCCAAGATCAAAGACGGAGCTCCGGATCAGCTTTCGGAAGAGGTGAAAGAGAGCACTGAAGACGGGACCTTCAAGTCCAGATTTTATCCAGATAAGCATTTTCCACGCTAGAAGAACATGTCCTATTTCAAAAGCGGATCAGCCATTTATGATAGTTCTGTAGAAATACCTGGAGCGGCATTCAATGTCAAATGCGACATTAAATTTATTTAATCATCAAGGTACTTTTCTAGATAATTTTTGGCAATAAAGATCAAGCACCATATGAGGGGAAAGAGTAAACTTATGGTAATTTGCTCAGTGTACCAAACATTTGACTTCCAGGATCCACTACCATCTAAGAAATACAGAAATAGGGTGGGTTTCCCTTGAGTAAAAGGATGAATATTGCTCATCAGATGTGATGCTACTGCAGATTACACGATAAGTCTTAGAGAAGTATTAAAGGGATGCCATGTATCGTTGGATACCTCCCTATGGTATTATGCACTTATAGGCTTCTTTATCACAAAGGATAGACAGAATGTTCAAAAAAATAGAAACCCTAAAGCAACTGAGTAGGATACCTATATGATGGATATCAGCAGTTTGTAGGTCGCTATACCGAGAAGAATCAAATCGATAAAACAAATAGAATTTTGTGTCAGCATCCTAAAATCCGTCACACCTTTTCCTAAGGAAGATTTCAGCAGCGGAAGTCTATGGCCTCCTAGTAGGGGAGAACCTTAGTGATGTTAATGTGACAGATTTATAGCATATCACTAAACACATGCTAGCCAAAGATAATATTCTCGCTATGCCGACTGATGTTATGTTGAGGAAATTATCCTTCACGAAATCCTTCTAGGTTATCTCACCGAAAAGGTGAGAATGACATTATGAAGGGTAAAGGAAGAATTATTTATACCAGAAGTTATCGAACAGTACTAATAAGGCTCTAAAGACTGTTTAGCAACAGGGGCTGCAATCTACGGAAAGAAGCACAGGGATAAAATAACAGCTTCACTGAGCAAATTCCCCGCACGTTTCCAGATAGAAATTATAGCTATGAAAGCTTCCTCGAGGAAATTTTTAAATGAGCTTATGAAATTGTAGGGTCTAATTTATTTTAAAGTTTTTAGGATGATAGGGTGTTACAAAAATATTTATCAGGGCACACTTACAGTTCTAGCAGTCAAAGAAAACGTAATGCTCCTACATCTGAAGGTTCCACTTAGTTTCCTTCAAGATCTTCTATAAGTTGCCGGTAAAAACTAGGTTCAGTTTGATCCGCGCGTTTAGTCATTGAGATATTAAAGGTAATAAGAAAGAAGACGTACTGACTAAAGCTAAAGCTGCACAGTCGCTGATTGGCCCGGAATGCTATTCAGTAGGAATCGAAAAAATGGTTGTTCAAATGTAATTTTCGTGAGAAGAAAACACATTTAAATTGGATGCACTGTCGTTCCCCAGAAACAAATATCTGGGGGATTATTTTCTCGAACTGGAGCTGGAAACGATTTCCACTGAATTTGATCATTTTTGTTTATAGGTAAAATTAAAGGAAATGTTTGTTTGATTTAATTCCACACGAACTCTGACCTATTTTAAAATCCTTTTTGCTGAAACTGCAACAAATGATTTTTAACTGAAATGGACAGTAATTTTTTAAAATATAAAATTGTTTCCGAAATATATTACAAAGGGTTTCTCTTTTATGGACATCTTCTCACAATATAAAGTCCAAAATTATTTTCTTAATTTACTTCTATTCGTCTATTTCGTGTTGAGATTAAGTTTGATTAAAAAAATGACCATCGTTAAAAATAATTTATAATATAAAGAAGAATGTAGTGATTCTCAATTGTAACTAATTTTTAAAGTGAACTAAAGGCATACTTTAAAACAAATATTTCAGGTTGAAATAGTTAATTTAACAATATTTATTTAGGGTTTTATGTTTTTGCTTTTTCGTCTGGTAAAAGTGGCAGTTCATACTGTTTCTCGATACTAAAAGGTTCTATAAATACCTTGAAATATTTTTTATAAATCTAGTTTTTACGCTTTTATTAAAAAGATTTTGTTTGATAAAAATATTATTTTTAAATCAACAATGGTACAATTCCAGAATAAAATTTTCCTAATAAAAACGTATCAAGGACATTCACAGAGAATTTTACGAGGAAAAAAATTAGGCATTCAACATTATGATTAAATAAAAATTGCAGCATTTACCTAAAGAGAAAAACTCTAAACAACTGATGTTAAATAAACAATTTTAACAATTTTATATTTTTTCAAATAATTTTAAAGATTGAAATTCTTTGCGGTACGTATTTTATGGATGTCCCTTTAGTGAAAATATATACATTTCTTTAGAGCAGTATATATTAATTAAAATACGGTTATCGAATTAAGGAACATGACAAATAATAAATTTCATGGAAAAATCCGATTGTGTGACATTTTCCACTTTATTCAAATAATAACAAGGCCATTCTGTAATATTTGTATATTAGCCACGGCACCTATACTAACAAAGCATACATACAAATTTTATTGCTTCAAAATGGAGAGATTATAATTATTTACAGAATTTATGTATTTTATCTAACACATAACGTTGAGCTTTTGAAGATAAAATACTCATTCTTAACGTAAAATGTAATTTGTAATATTTCAAACACGAAAAATTTGTTTGGAAAAAAAAGAGAGTTGAGATGAATTTCTATCTGAAATTATTAGGCTTCAACAAACAATCAATCAATTTAAAAAAAATAATTGACCAATCTCTTAACTAATGATAATTCATGTTTGTTTCTTCTCTCTACATGGTCATAAATGCATATTTTTTTGAATAATAATTTAAGACCATGTGAAGAGCGAGTAGTTAAATAAATCATAATTACCCATACAGATACTGAAAACGTAATAGTAGACTTTTGGATTTTTTCATTAGGGTTCTATGAACTTAGTTCGCAATTAAGCAATAAGATCTAAAATTGGTTTCGCAATTTATGGACCGCGAGTTCCCTATTTTTTAGAGTTTGAAACCAAAATTTAATAAACAATTAATTATATTCATTATTATTAATTCTATAAATAATCAAAAAATTTCACGTGCATAAATAAAATAACATAATGAAAAATCAATAATCTACTCAAAATTAAATTTGTTTATTGTGGAAAAACGGGTACTTAAAATTAAATTGAACAAACAAATGTTATTATCAAAATTTTTTTAAATATTGAAAAATTTATTAAATAATTTTTTGAATTTGAAGTAACAATAATGGAAAAGAATAAATTTCTAAACGGCATTTTTTTAAATTGTGCAGATCATTTAAAAACACTGAACATTTTTTTTTTAAAATCAAAATTTTAATTAATAGAGAAACTAAAATGAAGTTCCGAGGTAAATTTAGGGAGAAATTTCTTTTTTCGTTCAAGGAGCACGTGTGTTTAAATTGAATTAAATTTAATAATGAATGAATAATATTCATTTAAAAAAAAACACACATTTTTCAACTGCTTTAATTCGGAAATTTCTGTCGCGGATTTTATTATACTATCTATATTATATTATTATATTATTTACATTTTCCCACATTTGTATAAGTACTCTTAACTAATTGAATTTTGAGATCACGTATTTTTTAAGGTCTAGGTTTTATAATTAATTGGAGTAGTAAAACATAATTAAAAAATTAAAAACTTTAAAGAACTGTACATATCTGTAACGTATGGTAGTCAATTTGATCAAAATTAAAGGTTTTCATTATGAAATATAATAATTACGGTAATAATTTTCATTTCTGTTAAACAAACTAATAATATAAATTAATTGGCAGAAATATAAAATTTTAATAATTATGCAAGGATAAATTTTAAAAAATATTACTCATTTTATCTAAGTAATTATTGAATAAATAATCAGAATAATATATATATAATTTGTAAAATGTTTTTTTTTAATTTTCTAACATTGTCTCTTTTAAATCAGTATTTTCTTTTTCCAAATGTTAATTTAGTAAGAATTTTTTATGTAAATTATTGTTCTCGAAAAATGAATTGACATTTATTAATTTAAAATTTAACTCGCATTCTCAAAAAAATAAAAATAGTTAGGTTTTTTTATTCACAAATTTGAACTACGAATAATTGATTTTTTTTAAATGCAGATTAATGCGATTATGTCTTGTTATGCTTCTATTTCGAAAAGAGAAAATTAAAAAAAAAATACCGACATTCAAGTTTTTAAATTTTTATTTCCTCAGAAAAAGTGTCAAATACCAAACGTCTTAAAGATTTAAAAAATAATTTTTCCTAAATATTGATTTAATTTTAAATGATTTACGTACGTTCAAAATTTATTAATTGTTTTTAACATATTTGTAGGTGAACATAACGTTTACCAAAAACGAGCGCAATAAACTTCGATAATTACGATCATACAAATAAATAAATCGAGTCTGCATGTTATTTATATCTCCCAATAATTTTACTTTTCTCAAAATAATTTTTAATCGCCGGGGGAGTATTACAAATTATTAGTCGACATATTCACAATATGAAAAATATCTTTAAAAAAAAAAATCTCGACAAAACGATTTCATGTTTGATTTCATATTAAATTAATTTAATTAATGTTCAAATTACGAAAATATATAAACTATTCATCAGGTACGAAACCGTTATTGTTAAATGTTGATGATAAATCAAAATGATAATAGTACACAAGCAAATTTCAAAAATTGATTTTTCAGCCTCATTACAAAAATATTCGCTCAAGCGACTGTTTTTGTATCTTGGAGCAAAATTTCCAATTGTATAATTAAAATAGACAAAATTCTGCGAAAATTACAAAAAAGAAACTTTTTCTTCAGTAGATGACGAGTTACGATCTTTCAAAATAATTACATTGAGAATCAAAAGTCGTCATCTACTAAAAAAAGAACCTAATTTTTGTTTGTAACTTACGCAGGACTTTGCTTAATTTAATATTGCAATAAAAAATGTTGCTCTAAGATGCAATGATATCGAAAATTGTTTTGTATTTATTGATAATATCAGTTCACTTACTATTATTATTTTCCAAGAAACTCCAAGAAAATCCAAAAAGAGTCCCAAAAAGAATTAGGAGATTCAAATTAATTTTTTCGAACATTTTAGAACTGGAAATTAGA
>NC_046659.1:124092802-124093869 GCF_010883055.1 Belonocnema kinseyi | reverse complement strand
TATTATTTTCCAAGAAACTCCAAGAAAATCCAAAAAGAGTCCCAAAAAGAATTAGGAGATTCAAATTAATTTTTTCGAACATTTTAGAACTGGAAATTAGATGCTTAAGGTGATGAAATTCTACTCTTACCGAATGTTATAGTTGAAGAAAAAATAAACAATTACGAGACTATTAATAGCGTTCGTCTTTTATATCCAACTTTGATGGCAGAGGTAAATGAATCACAAAAACCTAAAGAATTACTGTAATAACTGTTAGCAAATGTATGTTTCTCTGAGTCAAAGGAATCTTTTTTAATTAAAGAAATTTTTGTCTGTGTTATAAAAATGTATTCTAATATAATTACTCTTTAAATATGAATTAGTGATATTTTATGTACATATAGCAAGATTCTACTTATGAAGGCAATTTATCTGAGAATGTGTTATTTTGGTGATACGGTCCAATAAAAAATAATAGTGGATTTAGTTATCAATGAATCATGCTTTATTTGTCCATTTCTTCGGAGAACCAAAGTGAAATTTTTTTATTAACATGTAGTGATATTAGTCAAGTCATTCAAGATATTTCAATCTTTTGTTTATTTTTAAGAGAGAAAAAAATTTTTGGAGTGAACCAACATTAGTTATTTTTTATTATTCAGTTAAAGATTTACGAATTAAAATGATTTAATAAGTTTCCTTTGAAACATTAAAATTAAAAACTCAAAATTAATAGGCTTCAATATATTATTTTAATGTTTTTTGAAAAATAACTACAACAAGGTCTTTTGATTTGGAAGAACAAATATGGACTAACGAATACATTATAGATAAAGTCAACTTTCCTTCAGTAATTAAGTAAGGCTGATATTTAAATAGAGACCCAAATAAAAACTGCCTTAAAGTAAATTAAATATTAAAATTGAAATAACATTCTTATAAATTAGTTTAATTAATTTGATTTATATTTAACATTTCGGTTTTTAAAATAATGGAATTTTGAATCAATTTATTTATGGAAATGGACTGTAAGATTCTTCTTTTATGAGCTTTATTTTCTCGAGCTACAATTTTGATATTTTTAA
>NC_046659.1:124089295-124092702 GCF_010883055.1 Belonocnema kinseyi | reverse complement strand
TAAAATAATGGAATTTTGAATCAATTTATTTATGGAAATGGACTGTAAGATTCTTCTTTTATGAGCTTTATTTTCTCGAGCTACAATTTTGATATTTTTAATCTCAAGATCAAAATGAAATCATTTACAATTTGTCACATATATTATACAAGATAAATTTTCCTTTTTATCTTTATCTTTATTTCAAAAAAAGGAAATTCATTACGTGTGCTTTTGTTAGTATTTAAAAAAATAAATATAAACATAACGAACAAAACTTATCTTGTATAACTGAAATGTTAAATATGAATAAAATTGATCAAAATATTGTACAAAAATGTTTTTTAATGTTTAAATTCAATCTACTTGGGCGCAATTTTCATTTGAGTCTCCATTTTAATATAAGCCTTTCTTAATTAATCATGGAAAATTGAATTATCTCTAATGTATACGTTAGTCCATATTTGTCCTTCCAAATCAAAACACCTTCTTTAAGTTATTTTTAAAAATGTAGTAAAATTAACATATTGGAGCCTCTTAATTTTGAGATTTCAATTTTAATGTTTTAAAGAACACTTATCAAATCATGGTTATTTCTAAATTTTAAACCTAAACAATAAAACATGACTAATTTTTGTTCACTTCAAAATCATATTTTCTTTTCTTATAAAATAACGAAAGGTTAAAATGTCTTGGATGAATTAATTAATATCACTACAGGTGAATAAAAAAAAGGTTGTTCAACTTTCTTCCTACAACAAGGTTAAACGTACGTTGATATTTTAAACAAATTGACAAATAAATCAGGATTCATTAAAAAGTGAATCCAATATTATTTGTTATTGGACCGTACGACCAAAATAACACATTCTCAGAGGAATTACTTTCATTTATAATAATGACGGTCGAAGAAATTTCACAGTTTGCATGATATTCTAATCACTGAATATATATAATGAAATTCTATTAGTTGAGTTAAAAAAAGTGAGAAACGTCAGATTCGTAGAAATACACTAATTTACAATTTCTTTTATTTACCTTTGGATCCAAGTTTCCTTTCTTAAAATTAAATGTTCTGTTATGTTTAGGATTGACATTTGAAAATTTTGCAATTTAGTAGATTCAGAATTTAAAATCGTTTACTTTTGATCCTCAGGATCATCAAAAATTACAAATTTTGTTTTAAAGGGATTTTTAAGAATATAATATTGGTAATTTTGACTCACTGATTGAAGAAGTAATCTCAAACTCATTCATCTGTTGGATCTTTGACTAAACTAGGTAAATGTTTAACCTTAGAGATAGAATGTTTATTTCTCGTAATATGATCAATTGTAAAAGGGGTTGATTTAAAAAAAATGTATGGAAAATTTCTTCGAAAGATTAGGTTCCAACGTACATGTATCAAGACTAAAAGATACTTCTAAAGAACAATTTTCTGATAAAATAGGAAATACAGAATCTCTATCAAAGTATTAAAAATTTCTCATTAAAAATTTTCTTATAGTTTTAATAATTTGTTGGGATAAATTAAACAACAGAATTTATATTAAACGGAACCAGAATGTTCCCCCCAGCCAGTTTTCCGATAGTTTAACAATAAAAAGTTCTAGCCAAGACAACTAGATATTCCGATAACCATCCATTTCCGAATATAAAATTTTTATACTTTTCTATTGTCATAGACTCCACCTAACCCTTTCTGAAAAGTGATTAACAAGTCTGAAGAAAGGAATATAAAAAGTATGCTTAAAATTTTTTTGATATCTTCATTGCAACATTACGTTGTGTTTTAAGGAACATGAACATTTTATGCTTTTAAACTTTTTTTTACTTGAATAACAATATTCAAACTCGACACCATTCCTGTAATCTACATGATTATACCCTCGCCAGATATTCATCTTGCGTACTTGAACAATGGCCAGAAAAAAATTCTTTCCACCTTTTTTAAAATTTATACTTAAGAGATATTTTAATCAAAAGTCTGAAATCTGACTTTAAAACATTCTAGATCCTTCAAGTACTATCTAGAAAACTTCATAGCATTTCAGAATATTGCAGAAAAATCTAGAACCGTTTTAAAATATTCTACAAAAGTCCAATTAAGGATCTTCCAGAATTCAAGAAAAATCCAGAATATTGAATAATTTTATTGTGAAGTAATCTAGAACATTCCACAACATTCTGGTATTTAATATGTAAAACTAAAAAAATCTAGGGGATACCATCCTACAGTCGATAATAAATCTAGAGTAAATAATCATTAATTAAAAATATGCAGGCGTTCTAAATAATTAATTTCATTTTATAAATAGAATTATTTTTGTAATAATTATAATATAAATAAATTAGAACTAATTGAGAAAAAAAGCATTCACAATTCCTGAATCAGATGTTTTTACTTTTAAATTTAAAAATAATTAACAAAAGCAATATATCGTAAATGAAATTCACAACTATAATATTCATTATCCTTAAATGTAGCAGCTGCAGGTCAAATATAAATGATCGGTTTAAAAATGGCCAAAAATTAAATCATCGACCAAATATAAGCGTTGTAATGGTTGACGGCAAAGTAGCCTGTTGTTCAGCCTATTTTTGGACCTCGCTAGTGTCCTATGAAAAAATATAGAAATATGTCAGAAGTATCAAATTACTCGTAATTGAAAACCAAAGGTTTTTTTGTTTAAAAAAATTCTATTTAAATATTGTGAAGACCCTCTTAATAAATTTAAAAATAAAAAAAAAACAGTAATTATACAATCATTTTCCACGTTAACCGCTTATCAATCAAGCAAATACGTGATTTTACTTTTATAATGTTTATTTTATAGAAAATATGCAATGAATAATGATTTTATAATTAGTGGTATTCTTTCATTCTTTTTATATACGGCACAAGAACCTATTCTATAAGCATTGTTATAACATTCTTTTTTTCTACTCAGACAATGCACTGAATATACTTACATATGGGGCATTATTCCTCAACTGCCCCAACTCAAAAAGTCATGTTTTTCGATTGTCTCTAAATTCTGGGAATATGTTCGCCTACCCAACAGTAGTTAATCCACAATCTTATAGACCAGGATTACCAACCCTCCCCAAGTGAGGGGGGGTTGAATTTTCAACCCCAATGCCTGCAGGGGTAGTTTCAAACGCCTGTAACTTCCTTTCTAATTACGCGATTTAAAATTTTTATGAGGGTTTTGGAAAGTGCTTTTTACACGCTTTTATCCTATTTTATTATTTATAACAAAAAAATTGTTTAAACAATTTTTTTAATAAATCAATTGTTTCTTTAACTTTTTCCGCAATTTAGGCATCTACGATTTTTTTTAAATAGTCTCAAAAGAAAGCTTGACTCTTTTACTATGAAAAATGTCTAATAAGAAAATGGACAAATTGAAATTCATTGAGTTACA
>NC_046659.1:124084768-124089195 GCF_010883055.1 Belonocnema kinseyi | reverse complement strand
AATAATAAAATAGGATGAAAGCGTGTAAAAAGCACTTTCCAAAACCCTCATAAAAATTTTAAATCGCGTAATTAGAAAGGAAGTTACAGGCGTTTGAATCTATCCCTGCAGGTATTGGGGTTGAAAATTCAACCCCCCCCCCTCACTTGGGGAGGGTTGGTAATCCTGGTCTATAAGATTGTGGATTAACTACTGTTGGGTAGGCGAACACATTCCCAGAATTTAGAGACAATCGAAAAACATGACTTTTTGAGTTGGAGCAGTTGAGGAATAATGCCCCATATACTTAAATTTATTATGAGAGTATATTTTATCAGATTTTCTAAATGCCGGTTTTTAAAAGCCTAAAATACCCTAATTTTGACTTCGAGAGCAATATGAGAACCTGTAAAAAATTCTAAGCCAAAAGGAAGAATTTTTTAAAAGTAGAATTTTCAACAAAAATTTCTTTCTTAGGCAAAATGGATGAATTTCCTACTAAGACTTAACTACCATTAGAATTGATTTGAGTCCAAACGGACAAATGGCAATTATTGGTATAATTGCAACCTAAAACAGTACAAACTACTTGAGGACGACTGCCGGCGGAATCGTGTACAATCCGGCGTAACTGTGGAAATACATCAGATATTTCCTCAGCACTGGATGAAAACGTAACCTCGATTTATTTATTTTATTACCAATTTTCATGTAGTAATAAAATTTAAATTTCAACTTTTTGTTCAAATCTAAAGTAAAACTTTCATTTATACCAGTCTAACCACACTTTCTCAACTTTGACATGATTTTTTCGCCTTTCGTGGTATAAAATACTGCCCGATATTTGCGTGAAAGGTGATTTTTAGCGAATTAGACTTTTCTCTCGGTAATAAGCGTAGAATAGAGAAAAATTAATATTTTCAGATTTAGCGCAAAAGTGAAGATTATTGTAGTAATTTGAATGCGCGATTTTTCCATCTGTCTAAAATGCCACAATAAGAATAAGATACTATCCCGTGCAGAAATTTTTATCTGGCCCCGGGCGGGGCCAGACCGGGCCGGGTCGGGCCCATATCGGGATTCCTGGTCGGGGCCAGACCGCGGATGAAACACACGCCCAGGTCGGGGCCAGGTCGGGAAACCCGATATGTGCCCGATCGGTCTCATAATAAGACATTTTATGCATTCAATAATTGTTCCAATATGACTTAGAGCCGCTTCCACTGTTGTTTCTCTGTTTTCATCGCTCATGTAAATTATCACTGATCGCTGCTTCTGCTTCTAAAAAAAGTAAAATAAATAAATTATAAAACTCTCAGGCTAGCCGCTGGAAGGGAAAACCGGAAAATGGCTGGAAATTTGTTAAAATAGAGAAAATCCGGGAAACGACAGCGATTTTATTTTTTTACCGGAAATTTTGTAAATATTTAAAAAATAAATCCGCCTAAGTACGATTTCAAAATTTTTTTAAATAATAAATTGAATTGTTATAGATTTCAATGATGACATCATTCACCTCACAATGCGTAATTTAAAAAGCGTTTATTTAAAAAATTTTTCATTTTAGGTTTTTATTTTTAATTTAGAGAATTTCAAAATGCAGTCTTGAAGATTTAATAAACTAAAAATTAAAACCGTTTGAAGTTGAGAATTTTGTATAAAAAATATTTGTATTTTATTAACAGTAAATATAAAGAGACTATTTTTAAAATGAATATGTAATTTAGGTATTAAAAGAGAACAATAATTCACTTTACAAAACGATTGGAAATCCGCTTAAGATTCAGAATTTTCCAGATTTTAACGTGGAAAAAATAACTGTTTCAATTCGAAATCTTACTCATTAAATAATGCAAACGTCTCCCTAAAACTTTATAAACTATTTTTAAATTAGAATAACTTCACGATAATGTATTTGTAATTAAAGGCTTTCTTTAAATTTAAAATATTGTTTCAGTTTAAAATAATCAATTTTTTATGCATTCGATTAAACATTTTTTAATTAAAGAAAAAAGAACAAATATTTCCTATGTAGCAATATTTGACGGTTCATTTAAGAATAATTAATTGAAACCAAATATTTTTAAATTAACAATTTGAAACTGAATTGTTTAATATAGAAAGCATTGAATCGTTAAAATTTGGAAGAGCTTTTAAACTTCGAACGTTTCAATTTTGATGGTTCTTTTTTTTTTAAATTACATTTGTAATTTCTTTTTAAATTACATTTGTTACATTTGTAAATTAAATTGTTGAATTTACTTGTTCAAATAGGAATTGAGAACTTATTAATTGTATAGAAAAAATTGAATTATTTTAAAACGCATTTTGATGTTTTAAAAAGATTCAAAATTAATTTAAAGCTTGAAATGATTTCAAATAATTTAAAAGTTTCAAAAGAATAAAAACTTCTTGGTACGATTCATAGGAAAATTGAAAATAATTTTACAGTTTAGAATATTATTTAAAAATAATATTCAAAAAGATTTTAAGATTTCCAAGATTGTTAAAAAAGAATGTCGAAGATTTTAAGAATTTTCTTTAATTTTCCATTAAATTAAAATTTTGAAGCTTTACAGGGATGTTTAAAGTATTTAGGATAAAAATAATGTAACTTCCAATTTAAGAAGTATTAAGTTAAACAAATTAAATTTTTAACGTATTTAGCTTGAAATTATTCAAAATAATATAATTTAAAAATTTAGAGTTTAAATTACTGAGCAATTGAATACAACATTTTTTAATTAAAAAACTCTTACAATTCAATTTCAAAAGTTTAAAATGTAAGAGTTTAATTTTGAGTGCTTTAATTGGTAGATTATTTTTTGTTACTGCAAATGGAAAAATTTTTAGCTTCAGAGTTCGAATTTTTTAATTTTATTAATCGTGAAAAATTTTTGCGAACCTGGAAAAAACCGGGAATTTTTGTCTTGGATTAAAACAGCTACCCTTGCATAATTTTCAGTATCAGAATCAGAACCTGATTGAGGATTTTCATCGAATTTTCCTGGCGAAAATTAAAATGATTCGAAAATAAATGTTAAGTATCGGAAAATTAGATATGTATTAGGGGTTTAATTGTTACAAGTATTTACGGCAGGGAATTGGAAGAAAAGATGATGTTAATATACAAAAACCACAATAGCCAAGTGCCGGAAAGAAAGTAAGGTGACAGAATTAGAAAAATTGGATTTTTACGTACTTACGTTAAGCATTCACAGGAAAAATTATACTTTTTTCATAAATATTTATGCAGTGCTCCCAACGAAAGCTTATTACTTCACTACACATGCGTCGCACTCGGCATCTGGTTAGTTACATTTCGCGCGCAGTTTAAGATGCTAAAAAATATTATTTTTATTGTTTATTATAAATAAAGACATTTCGACTTATAAAAATGTCCACTACATCGATATCAATGAATCTTGATAATAGTAAAAATTAATCAAATACATATTCTGTGAATTAAAATTATCCTTTAGATTGTGTACAAAATATGTATTTAATTAATTTTTATTTTTTTATCAGGATTCATGAATTTTTATCTAATGGCATTTTTAAAAGTAGAAATACCATTATTTATGATAAAGAATAGAAATAATGTATTTTAGCATTTTAAACTGCGCGCAAATAGCAACCAATTAGACGGCGAGTGTAACGCATGCGCAGTTGAGTAAGGATCTCTTATTGGGAGCACTTGATCGATTGGTATTTTGACTCTACTACTTGATTCTGAAATTCATGTTATGAAAAGGTGTCCTTCATGTATTTTGACAATGAATTTACTATTTTAAAAAATCTGAAATGCACTTTTCACTGATAAAATGGTTTTACCTAAAACTGTGTTGATATCAGCCGGAAATTCATTCTCAAGTGGATCCAAATTTTCTGCTTCAACCAAATTCATCAATAGAACGGGTTGGATGGTATTAACTTCCAGATCACTTACATTTCCATCTATAATAATTTCATTCGTATTGATTAGAAAAATCAAATTTAATTGATGATCACTTTATTTGAGGTTAGGTTTCAATTAGCCCCAGAGCTTAATTACTTACTTTCATTTTTCTCACGCACGTTTCGAGGTATACTGGTTAGTGTTCGGTGCCTCCGAACACGTGGCATACTTCCCTTAGGCATTTTCAATCATTTAGAAAATATTATAAACGAATAATATTTCAATTTCACTGCACTATCAAAAAACAATAATCAGCACTAATTCTGTGAGCGCATAGGGATGGCGTTACGGTAGGAAATCGGTCTGGTCAGTCTGGCCCAAATCTGGGCCACAGAATTCTACCGATCAGGGCCAGATCGGGAATCCCGGTCGGGGCCAGATCGGTGTTAATTATGAAATCGGGCGATTTCTGCACGGGATGATGCAAGGAACTAAGTATATATAAGTATAAGTATCTAAGTATATATAAGTGAGTATAAATAACTAAGTG
>NC_046659.1:124071700-124084668 GCF_010883055.1 Belonocnema kinseyi | reverse complement strand
TTTCTATTTTTAAATTTATTTAGAGGGTCTTCACAACCCTTAAATAGAATTTTTTTAACAAAAAAACCTTTGGTTTTCAATTTGGTTTCACAATTTGGCTTCGCTTTGGTTTTCAATTACGAGTAATTTGATATTTCTGTCATAAGTATAAGTATAAGGGAGCAATTTCAAAGAGAATTTTTATGCTTGCTGGTTGTCATGACACATGAACCTAAACTATACGCATTATGCACAATTCCTTTTTGCCCACTTTGCAAATGCATATTATGATTTCAATACTTCCACTGATCACAATTGAAAATTGAAGCAGCATACTTCAATCAGATTTTATGCTGGATAAAGCTTTGTCATACTTTTGACATAATGTCACAGCATTAGTGATTGTTGACCGAGTGGAATCGTGGATCCCGCATTTCATGTGTCTATGACGAGCCAGCTGTTAGAGCCTCGTCTAGTGGCCGTCAGAGTTCGCCTTTTCGACACATCGCTGATGTCGATACAATTGATAACAGAGTCCTTCGTTGGATGAGACTTAGTTGAAATAATTTTTTTTTATCTTTTGTATCTAAATGAAGTATTTTAACGTAGTTTCCTGTCGGCTCTTGCATTTCTCAAAGTTTGAGGCCGATATTTTACGCACAAAAAAGTTTGAACGTTCAAAAAATGTCGCTATTCAGAAAAAAGATAATGAAAAGGCAATTTGGTCAAACAAACTTTTAGTGAATTTCTTACGCAAATGAAGTACTTTAACGTACTTTATTGTACTCTAATACATTTTCCAAAGTTTCAGCTCGATATTTTACTTTAAAAAAAAGTTCTTAGATTCATAAAAAAATGCAATGAACTGAAAAAGAGAGGTTGGTAATGAAGGTATTTCGCTGTGTTACATGCCCTTACACAAAGAAATTAGACGGCCAAACTTATTTTGATGCAATTCATAACTATACAGATTTTAGCACACTTTTGAGGATCTGCGCTTTTTTATGTTTGAATGCAATAACTTGACGTTAAAAAATAGGAATATGCATACAATTTCTTGAATTCAGTATAAATATTATTTTTTCATAAAAACGGAATACTTAGTTAAATCTTCAGGTTAGTAAAGAAATTTTAAAACTAAAATTTTTAAGCCTTCACCGAAAGAATGGATTTGCAAAAAAAATTCAGCAAAATACATAAATTTTCAACGTTAAAAGTTAAATATTTAAAGAAATATATAACAGCTAAATCTTAAGTTTTTTAACCAAATAACATGAATTTTCAACAAAATAATTACATTTACAAACATAAAGATGAATTTTCTAACAAGACGATTAAATTTCTACCAAAAAAGATCAATTATCCACAAAAAACAAAATAGTTAAAATTTCACTTTATCAAATGAATTTTTTTCTTAAAAAAGATCTTTCTCTTTTCGCTCCAATGGCAATCGAACGATAGAACTTCTTCTTCTCATTTTAAATAACAGATGAGTTTTTATCGAAAATGACTAACCTTCAAATGAAAAAATTAATATTTAACGAAACTAACCAATTTTTAACAATCAAAAATGATTTTTGAAAATTAATCCATTTTCCAGCAAAACTATACAAAATATGAAATAAATGTTAAGAAACAAAATTATTCATCTGGAAAATATTAAAAAAGTTTCTAGTAATGTTTTTTGGAAAAACGGATATTTTTCGTTTTAAACGAAAAAAATGCTTCTAAAAATAAAAAATCCAATTTTTCGGATAAACAAAACAGAGTCAGTAAAAATAGTTTTATTTTAAACGTGAAAAATATGATTAAAATTAATATTTCTATATTCCGGTAAAACTGTGCGATACACGAAAAAATTTTGACTAAGGAAATTGCCCATCCCAAACAGAGCTCGAATTGTGGTTTAGATCATATTTTTATAAAAAGCATTTTTTTTAATTTTGCAAAAAATTAAAAATTTAATTTACCATTTAAACTGCAAATCTTTTGAAATGTTTTGCAATCTTTTTCAATTTTCTTTCAAAGCTTATTTGTGAAACTAAAAAGTGTAAGCAAAATATCCTGGGCATTTAAAGAATTTTTATCGGTATCTTGAATATTTAAAAATTTCTAAAATATGTGATAAGTTTTTATTATTTTTAATTTGTTTTAAAACTTGTAAGTATCTCTTATACTTATTAAAGTTTGATTCCAAATGATATAAGTATCATGGAAAATTTTTGATTTAAACTCTTTTATACTCTTATTCAAAATGCTAGGAAATAATTTAAAGCGTTTTGTAATTCTTTTCAATTTTATGTTTGAACTAATAACGGAAAAAATCATTTGAAATTTCCCTATGAATCTTTAAAAAAGTTTAATCTGAAAATCGTTCATAATTATTAAAACGTATCTAATTTTTTCTCGAATTCTTCAGAAGAAGTTTTTCCTATAATTTGATTTTTCTTATCACTTTGAAAATGTGAAAAAATCAAAAAATTATAATATGGTAGCAAAATATTAAGAACAAAATTATTTCACAATATTCAATAATCATTTAGATTTGAAAAGTTCTCTTCTCTTCTATGCAATTTCTTGGTGATTTTTGTATAAATCCTGGTCAATTTTTATTAAAACAATTTTCCTAAATAATTTCATTCAATATTAAGACATTTTTTATGAAATCTGTCTTAGCATCTCTGTGCAAAATTATAAAATATGTTTTATAAAGAGGAAATCGTCTAGCCTTTTCATTTATTGATAAGAAGTATACCTGTTCATTTAATCAGTTAAGAATTAATTCTTGCATGCGGATTTGAAAAAAAAAATCAAATTGACGAAAGAATCAAATTTCAAACAAGAAATTTGCACACATATCTGATACGGAAAATCTAATACTTTGTTTTGGGGTGTCGTAGTTAACTATTATTTGACAAAAATCGTAAGCTAAATCACTGGCATGCTGAAGCAGAATTTTGGTTAAAAATTCAAAGAAAAAACTCCTTGCAATCACTTGACCGCGATTCGACTGAACCTTTTTGCATTTATTTTATTATCTTTAACATAATATTAAAAAGTTTTAGCATGATAAGCAGGGGCTCAATTAACATTTGTGCCTTTTAGAGGAGAGAAGATTAATGAAAAAAATGTTTTTAAGGCACTGATTAAATAACGACTCTTGCCGTAGAAGAAAATGACACAAAAGTAACAAGTTTTATTTGGTACTAGAGGTTAATAAAAAACATCAGAAAAATCTGTTTTCTTTAGCAGCAATGAGTGGAATAAGTATCAACTTGAGTGCTTAAATAAGTAGCATATTTCAGTTTTCAAACAGCTTTGCTCTATGAATAAAATTTGGTAAAATTTAACGAATTTCTAGTAAAAGTTTTCAGTTTAAATTAGTAAAAAGTGAGAAACTAAAGATAAGTATAGATATTTTGATAGTCGAAGTATTAACTGATAAATAAATGTTAATAAAGCGACGTGATGTTGTAGTATTTTTAATTCCGTTGAAAAGAAGACAAGGCCACAATGATAAATTGTTGACAGGACCTATTTCATATGAATCAATATATTCAATAATTATGCATATTCAGGATATTTAGGCGCTACTTTACAACAGAATTCTGTTTTGGATGTATACCATTTTTTTCGCTTGTATATTTTCCCTATTTTCCATAGAAAATTGCAATTATTTTAAAAAACTTGTGCCAATTATTTGGGCTTAATAAGCATCAGCTTCAATAAATATTTAATCTAGTGCCTAAAGAGATTAATTTAATTGTATATAGCCTTTTACCATATGTAAAAGATACTTTGAGGTAATTTTAAATAACTATTCGTAAAATGTAAATGAATTCTAGTGAAAGTCTACAGATTTGATTAGTGAAAAGATAGCCATCACAGATTAGTAGAAGACTAATAATTCTATTACTGAAGATATTTAATGATTCAGCAGTACAAAGTATCTAATTGCTTAATGCAAAAATATAATTTACTCAGGATTGTATCTAATAATTGAAAAAAGTTTATAAAAATGTAAAACGTAAAAAATAGAGAAATTTAATAAAATGAAGCCATGGTGTAACATTTTTAACACTATTTTTACTAGAGCGGAACGATCCCCTCCACCATTTCACTTCAAATCCGAAAAAAATATTCGCCTTCATAATTTTTTTCTGAAAATTGGTTCTTTTTTTTGAATAAAAATTATTACTGTTGATCTAGCGGAATATTTATTAACATTGGTTACATCATTTTTAATTGTGTAAACAAATTCCATTTGTTTAAAAAAGGTTTTTAAAATTTTAATTTTTAATAAATGGCAGGTTATTATCGTTAATAACATAAATTCATTTAATACTTTTTTCAAGTGACAAACAATAAATTAATATTTATTGTCGGCAACCTTTAATTTGTTTAAACAATAATCTTTCATAAAATTTGTATTTTTTTCTGACAAATTGAAATAAATTGAAATAAACTTTTCGACAAATGGAAATTCATTACATAATAAGAAATTTATTTGATTAATGTTGTTAAATATTACACTAGGCCAACAGTAATACGCTTTATTAAAAAAAGAAACAATTTAAAGAAAATTATTCAAACAAATAGAATTTGATTGAACAATTAAAAATTAATCATACCATTTTGATCAATATTCCACTGAAAGAATATCAATTATTTTTAATAAAAAAAGAATTGAACAAAGAATTATTTAAACAAATTTCATTTGTTTAAATTATTGAAAAATAAAACTGAATGAAATATTTCACTAGACCAATAGTAATAACTTTAAGGAAAAAAGGACGAGAATACTGTGCTCAAAAGGTCGATTTCATCAAGAAATGACACTCTTATGTCACTTTCATAAGTCATAAAAAATTTGTGATACAAAAAACAGAGAAAATCATGATCAGTGCTAAAAACTCTTAAAATACAATTTTTCACTTATGGGCTGTATTGGGACCCTGTACATAGACTTATGGGGGTAATATTTTAAACGCAAGTTTAAATTCTTATTCTATGAATAATGGTAAAAAAAATGTTGAGTTTCAGTTCACTTTACCTAGTATTGACGTTTCTGAATCGAATTCTCCAAAACCTCTGTTTTTCTTATGGTTGTAGCATGCTACTTGTGCCGCATTGTTCTCATTAATATAATAACTTCGTATTTAAAACACAGCATATTTTTCGCTAAGCTGACAATCGTATCTTCCAGAAGAGCAATAATTGATCAAAAATATATTGCTTATAATTAAAAAGTCTTATTCTGCGCCAGTGAGTGGTACAAAACTGACAAAAAAATATTTTATTTTAACACGGAGGAGGGAAAACTGATCAATTTGAGGGCTTGAAAAGAAGTACATTCAATTTTTTAGGGTTTTTTTATTCTCTAAATAAAATTTCGTAAAATTTAACGAAGAACTATTGAAATTTGACAGATTAGATTAGCGAAGAGTAAGTCACTGAATATTAATATACAATTACAAATTCGAGTAGTCGAGATATTTTCTAATTCAATAATGTAAAGATAATGGCCTAAATTTAAAAGTATTGCCTCATAAGTGTTTGAACAAAGTTAAGAAAAACGATAATTTTGTAGGCTCTTTAAACTACATTGAAACAATGTACTCGAAATTAAGTGTACATATTCAAGGTGTTCATGCGCTACTTTTCAAAAGAGTTCTGTTATCGATTTTCTACATTTATTTCGGTTGTATATTTTACTTATTTTCCATCGAAAATTGTAATTATTTAGCAAGCTTAGTGAAAATCATTCACCCAACATGAGCATCAGCTTTCATACATATGCATTTTAATTTCGAAAAAAGGTCATTTTAATTGTATAGTTTTTTTATGCAAAAGGTACTTTAATGTCACTCGAAATCAGAACTGGTAAAATTAAAATATTTACGAGTGAAATTGTACAAATTCTATTAGCGAAAAGTAATCCACCAACGATAAGTAGAAAATTACTAATTCGGTTAGTTAAGATATTTCCTAATTCAATCGTGGAAAGCAAACTAATTGCATGATAAAATAATAAATACATGTTCTAAGTACTGCATGTAAAATAATTACAAAAAGTTCAAAAAATGGAAAATGTGAAAAATATAAAAGTTTAATAAAACGAAGCGATCGTGTAACATTTTTAACTATATGGAAATGATAAGTAGGTCATGCCGATAAATTGTTGACGTGATCCAGTCTGTTTTCATTTTCAAAATATGGGTTTTTTAGGATTTGGGAAAATGTGACGGAAAAGTATATAAGCTTGTAGAGAATTATCTAACCAAGATTTTCATGTATCAGAGATATTGGTTTGATATCCCGGAACAACTCCAAGAGTTCCTGAAAACTACCCATAACACAAAAAATGTCAATTCTTAAAGAAATAGACCTTTTGAGCACTGTATTCACATTATTTCTTAAAATTATTTACATTGGTCTAGTGGGATATTTTTCAACATTGTTTAATGAATTTTCAAAGATTTAAACAAATGGAATTTTTTATATTTCTGTTCAAAAATCCTTTTTTGCCCTGAAAGTTTTTGGTGTAGTCGAATATTTATTTACATTGATTCATACTGTTTTTTTGAAAGTTTTGTTTCTAAAACTTATTTAGATTTCTTTCGTACAATGTTTATCAACATCGATAAATTAATTTGTAATTTTTTAAACAAATTTCATTTGTTTAAGAAAGTTCTTTTTCTGAAAATTCGTCTAACTGGTAGTTTACTATCGTGAATAACATAAATTTATTGCAAAACATTTTTCAATTGTGAAAACAATAATTTAATGTTTATTGTTAAAAACCTTTAATTTGTTTAAACAAAATTAAAATTAATAAATTTTTGAGACAAATGGAATTCGTTTACATAACTAAAAATCAAATAAACAATGATGTGCAATATTCTACTAGACCACCAGTAGTATATTTCATTAATTTTTATTTCAAATTTAAACAGATAGAGTTTGTTTAAAGAATTAAAAATGCACCATACAGTATTGAGAAATATTCCACAAAAAATTTAATAATTTTTATCAAAAAGTAATTTAAAAAGAAATTATTAAAACAAATACTATCTGTTTAAATGATGAAAACATAATTCATCAATGTTAATAAATATTCCACCAGACCAATAGTAATAATGTGTAGAAAAAAAATTATGTCAACAAATTTAATTTATTTTAATAATTTAAAATTAATTAACAAATGTTAATAAATGTTCCACTAGATCAATATAAATAAATTTAATTTAAAAATACGACAATACAATGCGGAAAAGAACAATTTCATGAAGAATTGAAATTTTTGGTTGCAAGGAGAGTTTTCAGGGACTCGTGGTGGTCATATTGTTCCAAACCCTGAAAAATTATTCCAAAATATCAAAAAAGTAATTTTTCCTTATGCATTTTACGTAGGAAACTTTAAGTCAAACCCGCCATCTGTTAAAATCAAAATTAGAAAAAAAATATGGAATTTTGTTTTCGGATTTGGAATGAAAGGTGGGGGGAGGGGTCGTTGTCCTTTAGCATAAAAAATTAACTATAAATTTTTTGACCACCCTAATACATATTTAGCATATTATTACATATTATTAGCTTCATGCGCTACTTTTCAACAAAGTTCTATCTTTTATTTTTAAATTTTTTCCTGCTTGTGTATTTATCTTATTTTTGATCAGAAATTGAGAATATTTAGCAAAATTAGTGAAAAACATTTGCCTTGACGTTTCTTTCTAATTGATTGAATTTAGCATTGTAAATTCAAAATATGAGTAATTGTGAAAAATGTGGAGTTTTAGCTCAATTTGCCTACCATTGACGATTCTGAATAAAATGTTTAAAAAGTCTGTTTTTCTTATCGTTTTACGCGCTACTTGTGACACCTTCTGTCATTAATATAAGAACTTTGTATTTGTAACGCAGGATATTTTTATGTTTTGAATAATGTTTTGAAAATCGCGGTTTGAGGAGAGCCAAAATTGATGAAAAATATATTATTTATAATTAAAAAATTAATTTGGTTGTTTAATTTTTAAGCGTTTTTCTCTTTAAATAAAAGCTAGCAAAATCTCACTAAGTACTAGTGAATTTTTACAGGTTCAATTGGCGAAAAGTGAGCCACTAAATATTAGTAGATAATTAGAAATTCAAGTAATCGAGATCTTTACTAATTCAACGATGGGAAACAATGACTTCCTAAGAAATAATTATTCAGGATTGTATACATCAATTTAAAAAAAGTTAAGAACATAACAAAAATAAAGAATAGAAAAGTTTAATAAGACGAAGTCATGGTGTAGTACCATTCTCATCTATTGAAACAAGAACAAGGAGAATGTCAAGAAGTGATAATGTAAACGTGATATAGCCTGCGTCAATTTAAAAGCATGAGCATCAACTGGCATAAATATGCATTTTAATGTCTAAAAAGGTTATTTTAATTTTATAACGTTTTAAGTAATGGCAATTAAAATTTTACAGATTTGATTAGCGAAAAGTGAGTCACCAACGATTAATAGAAAATGTATCATTTATCATTTATTTTGTACATGAAATAATTAAGAAAGATTATGAAAATGAAGAACGTGAAAAATATAAATGTTTCATAAAAGGAAGCGACACAGTAACACTTTTAACTCTATTGAAACGATGAGTAGGTAATATTGAGAAATTTTTTATGTGACCTAGTCTGTTTTTACTTTCTCAATATCGCCTATTCATTTTTTTAAGAAAGTTAAACAAATTGCAATTATCTTGCAAAATTTGTGGAAATTATTTGGGTTTCGTAAGCATCAGCTGGAATAAATATCTAATCTAGTGCCTAAAAAGGTAAATAATTATATTATTTAAGATATTTAATAATTAACCATTACAATGCAAATAATTTCTTCATGCAAATATGTAAATTTTCTTAGTATTGTATATAATAATTAAAAAAGGTTCCAAAAATGAAAAACTTGAAAAATAGAAAAATAGAAAAAAGGTTTGCCTTCTAATTGTCTAATTTACCATAGAATTATGTTTTTGATTTTAAAATGTGTTAAAATTTACAGTAGCTTAAGAGATCATTGAATACAATTTCAATAAATAAATACATGTGCTTATTATCTAATTTTCGAATAACTATTTATTTAAACAAAAAAATGATTTCACTACTTAAATTATTGCTGAAGTTATATTCTGAAAGAATAAATTTCATCCATACATATATAGCAAAATAATTTACGATTAGTATTATTAGGGAGAATTCACATATTACGTAACGTTATTTTTGACCACCCTCACCTCTAACTGCAGTCATGTAACATTTGTTGTATTATGTTTAAATACATAATACAAGTTTTCTAAATAAAAACGTTTTTTTAGATGAAGTGCGGTGTAGAAATAAACCAAACAAAAAACATTTTGGTTTAACGCAATAATGGTTTTTAAATATTTGTTTTAGTTACAAAAAATATAAAAATTTTGAATATTTTAGATGTGTCAAAACCGAACTTAGAAGATTTGAAAATATCATTTTAGTGAATTTTACAAAATATTAGGAAGAATTCGAGCCTGTTTAAAAGATATTTAGTACTTCTAGAAGTTTTTACGAAAATTAATTCATTTACTTAATACCTTTGAAAATTATTTGAAGGGAATGTGATTTGCCATATGAGAATTTAATTTCACACACTTCTTATCCACAATTTTCAATTCAAATCAGAAAACTAAATTACTCCTATTGTAAAGTCTCACATTCCCTTGAAGCTTCTAAATTTTTTATTTGAAAACTTTAACAAAAATCTGCAGTTTTTAAAATATTCTACAGTTTAATATTCTTCTTGAATATTTTCAAATCTTCTAAATATTCGTGGAATTGAATCAATTTTTTGTTTTTTAATCTTACCGAATTGAAATATTTTGCTTTAAAACATTCTACTCCTTTTCGAAATTTAAGGAAATCTTTCGAAATTTTACCCAATCTTTTGAAATTCTCTCTTACAGTTTATTTTACAAATTAAAAATTCTAAACGAATTGAGCTAGAAACCTAAAGAATTTTTGTCAGTACCTTAATATTTTTACAAAATCATAAAATACCTTATAAGTTTTTATGATTTTTGTATAGTTTCCAAACCTCTAAGTATCTCCTAAAATTACCCAAATTTGTTATAAAATTATATATTATGGCAAAATTTTGCTTTAATATATACTTTTTTCACAAATTTTAGGACGTATCTAAAACATTTTGTAATCTTTTTTTGTTTTCTCATATAACTCACTAGTTAATTCTGAAGCATGCAGAAAGAGGAATCCGATAATAGATAATTCGTCAGAAATATTTAACATAACACAGGCCCACAATAAAAGTTGTCTGCACGAGACAAGTGACTAGGCTACCCTTATGAATTTGAGCCGCTGAATCTGAATATGGACTCAGGATTTGTCCTACACGCCTCAGTTATTATTATTATTATTATGCAAGTGTTTTTATTCAACTTTTACTCGGGTAAACCCGGTTATACATCATAGCCACGGACTAAGTCAAGTGACTGATGAGATTAGAATATTATAAGTTAATTCAAATAATTTAATACGATGGTCGAAACCTCCTACGATGATGTTGCAGGTGTACAATTACGAGCGGCCACCAGCGTTGGAGGTGACAACAGTCACCTCTGGATGCTTTCTTAGAGCCATTAAATAATTACACCATTTCCCTTTGGGGGTAGGCGTGACTCACTCGATGGGGAAGGGAGTAGTGTGAGGAAGGGATATACAATTTTTCGATTGATCTAGAATTCTTGTGATATTTATTTAAATAACACGTTCGTTCCGCAACATTGCTCCGACCCAGGTTGCTGATTAATCACTCTAGTAATCACCACAAGTGAAGATCCACACAAATTAGTCATGCAAGTTTCCCCACTTGGGTCCATTAGTATCGAAGGTCTTTTGTTTCAGGCGTCATTCACGCTGCTGACACTCTTTTTATTAACTATTTGTCGCCATATTTTTCTGTCCTGGCATACTTCTCTATCTTCTTTTATGTCCATGCATTTTTTCCCGCAGGCTCTCGTGTTTCTATGGCTTCTTATGTCTCTTCTAACTAAGGTCTTATTCACAAATTCTAACCATTCTTTCCGCGGTCTACTTTTGGGCACGCTGCCATTTACGTTACCTTGATACACTTTTTTCGTTAATCGTTCATTTAGCATACTCTCAACATTCCCGAACCATCTTAACCGATTTTTTTCCCATGTGTCTACTAACGTCTCTTCTGCACCACATTCTTTGAGAATTACTATATGTCGTTACTCTCTTTGTCCATCAGAGTTTTCCCGCATATCATGCGCAAGAATCACATGTCAATTGCATTAATTTTACTCTTATCTTTTTCTTGATAGGTCCATGTCTCGCTCCCGTATAGTACAGTTGGTACAAATATAGAGTTATGTATTACCATTTTAGCTATATTTGATATATTTTTGCTTCTGATAAGGGATCCTGCTCTACCAATAACCTTTTTACCTTCGTGTATGCGTCTATCCAACTCCTCATCTATCTTCTCGTCCCTAGTAAATGAGCTACCAAGGTATACGAACTTCTCAACCTTGTCCATAAATAATATAAATAACCATGAAGTCATAACGCATTCTTGTCTAACTGCTTGAATAATATAGAAACAGTCACTCACATTCTCATTTACCCTTACATTCGCTTTGCTACTATATATATATATATTTGCTTCTGTTATTTTCATATCCCTACGAATAAGTATTTCTGAGTATATTTTGCTTGCGGTACTTAATAAGCTAACCGACTACGATAATCGCTTTTTTCCAATCGTATGGGACGTCTTTCATCTCAAAACATAAATTTATCAATTCGCACAGTCTATGTGGTATGTATTCGCCACCGTGTTTAAGCATTTCAGCGCTTATACAGTCTACTCCGGCAGCCTCACCGTTTTTCAAGTTCTTAATTATATCCCTAACCTCAGTGATACAGACTTTTTCAATTGAGTTTTCTAACGCATTGTGTTCAACATCGCGGTTGTGGTGTCCTATAGCTTTATCTCCGAATTGTCCCCTAAAATAGTCTGAAAGCCTCTAGTATTCCGTCTGCATCATATAGCATTTCCCCATTACTATTCCTCATGTTGAAAAATTTTGTACTTTTGTTTCCCTTCATTTTTTTTATAAAGCAGTTTCTTGCTTCCTTCAAAGTCGTTTTGTATTTTCTTTGCTTCTTCTGCTCTAATTTTATCGTTACAATCCTTAATTAATCGTTTGAGTATCCTGTTTTTGTGTCTATAACCATTTATACGTCCATTTATTTCCTCATTACTAAGACCTGCGATGTTCAAAAAGTTCTCCTGTACGCTTCTCTCTTTTCTTTTCGGGCAGCCTTAATTTCATCATTCCAGCACGCATCACCAGACATTCTTCTTTCAAACGCGGTACCACACACTTCGATCGCACATCTAACAACGATATCCCCTAACTTTGGCCAGGCGCCCTCTATATCTTTGTTTTTTATAAGGTCCTCCCGTGTTGCCCTATCTATGCTTGCGAGCATCTTATTTTGGAAGTCTATTCCCACATCCGGTTTCTGTAGGTTCTCAATTTTGATTCGCATTTGTTTTGTTTTCTTGGTTCTCTTTTTTCTCCATCCCCGACCTAAGTTAATTTTAGAGATCAAAAGGTAATGATCAATATTGCATTCAGAACCCCTTATGACTCATATATTTTTCAAATTACCTGATACATCTTCTGTATGATGATTTTGGATCGCTACCCATCCATTCATATCTCCTATCAGAATTATTCTTTCACTGCGATTGCAAATATTTATTGCGCTATTTAAAGTGTCCCAGAAGGCATATTTTACTTCTCTGGGATCACTATCAACTGGCGCGTAGCATGCTATGATAAATAACACAGGCCAACAATTCTCAGAACCAGAGACCAGACCTACTATACCCGAAGGTTTTTGCTGCGCTGAATCC
>NC_046659.1:124070167-124071600 GCF_010883055.1 Belonocnema kinseyi | reverse complement strand
CTGAGGGTGATGGAATTTTTCTGAGGTCGGATTCGGATTCAGCGCAGCAAAAACCTTCGGGTATACTAGGTCTGGTCTCTGGTTCCGGACCTTTGTCAAATTATGTCGGCCTGTGTAATCTTCTGATTCCTATTTTCATTCTAGCCAACTGCAGCCTGGGAGATACAAAGTAATGATATCCGAGATGTTGCTTCGCTCTTTCATTTATTATCAGACCTACTCCTTGCCTACCATGTGATTCACTATCTACTCACCATATTTTAAATCCGCCTTTCAACGAGCCGTTTTCTATGCCTTTAGTTTCGCATCCCTTTTTCTTTATTTCAGAGATACATAAAATATCTAGTTTCCTTACATGCATAGTTTCTCGCAATTCTTTTACCTTAAATCATTCACTTCCCTAGCATTCCAAACACCCAGTCTCCATTCGTAGCCTAAAATTTGACCTTCACATTTACCGTGTACATGCCTTTTTTCAATTTAAGTTCCAGTCCCTTTCGAGGCTATTTTATTGTTTGTATCATTCATTATTTATATTATAGGCCCAACCACCACCTTTATGCTGTAAGTTTATGTTGCGAGTCGAAATCATGTCCAAGTTAGGTAGAAATTTATCATATGGTGGAGATTGTAGTTATATTCATGTGATCCTATTTGTTAATACCCGGCTGTCCTATGGGCACGACTCCAACAACCTATATATAAATATATACGAGGTGTGTTCAAAAAATAAGGTGACTTTATGGTTTTCTCAAAAAATATTCATTTGGTCTTCAATATATACGTTGTTCCCTTCAAAGTAATCCCCCTCATATATAATACACTTGTGCCAACGCTTTTTCCAATCATCGAAGCACTTCTGATAATCATTTTGTGGTATAGCCTTGAGTTCTTTCAGCGATGCAGTTTTTATCTCCTCAATCGTTGAAAATCGATGTCCTTTCATGGGTCTCTTTATTTTTGGGAAAAGAAAAAAGTCACTGGGGGCCAAATCCGGGAATATCATTATTGACTTCATTCAACATCTCCTGAGCAACGGCCATGCGATGGATCTTTTGATCAAAATTAAGCAGTTTGGAACAAATTTCGCTGACACACGTCTCATGTCCAAAACCTCCGAAAAGATAGCATGGCATGAGCCAACCGATATGCCAACATGTTTAGCAACTTCTCTGATGGTAATTCGGCGATTTTTCAATACCATTTCTTCCACTGCTTGAACGTTTTCATCTGTTGTTGACGTGCTGAGACGTCCAGGGCGAGGTTCGTCTTCGACATCCTCTCGGCCTTCTTGGAACAGCTTGTATAACTTATACACATTTTTCTTACTTCGAGTAGACTCACCGTATGCAACTGTCAACATTTCAAGAGTTTTAGAGCACTGGATTCCATTTTTCACACAAAATTTAATGCAAACTCTTTGCTCCATTTTT
>NC_046659.1:124063115-124070067 GCF_010883055.1 Belonocnema kinseyi | reverse complement strand
CCTTGTTTATCTAAGGCCTAAATCTTTGAATTTATGATGAAAAGAGAGAACTCCCTCCCTCCGAACAAAAATCTCTGCGTTGTTTGTAGATTTTAGGTTTAAAATTTCTTTTTCCTCCAAAAAATATAATAAACTGATATAAATTACTAATCAGTAAGTAAGATTTCGGGTTTTATATTATTTGCATAAGTAACCTAATATTATGCACAAACTTAATTAGCTAACAACTAATTCATGAGCTTAGGATATGAAAAGCATTAAATGATTATTTTTATTGAAGCATCCAAATAATGTTTATTTTATTTATACTTTAAAAAATTTTTTTTATTATTTATATCTTCTTAAACTAATTCTAGAAAAAATTAAAATAAAATGCATATTGTTGCAAAAATTGAATTAAAATAATCGTTTGACAAAATAATATAAATTTAGACAAAAATATAAATTGTACAAATGAGTAAGTTTTAATTACAAATATTATATTCAATTGTACAACCTCTAAGTAAATAATCTATTTATAGACTCATTAAAAAAATTGAAATTGAATTTTTATGAATGGTGAAAAAGTTAATCAGATAATACTTAATTATTCTGTCCATAAAATTGAAAACAATAAATTATAATAGTAAAAAACGTATGCGGCATAGCGGTCAGAAATACAATTTATTCGAAGTCCTGCTCATTTGTGAACGTTTCGGACTGGTACCAGTCCCTCTTTAAAATTCTACAAGGAGCGATACAGAGGTTAGATGTTAAATAATTGTTTGAAATATCCAAATGACAAATAAGATACCCTGTTTGGACCGAAGTTAAAAGATTCCAAATAAATTTAAAAATGTGAGAGAAGGTTTGAAAATTGAAGTATTTACATCCATGCCTAGAATGGAAGATGGGTCTATGCAGGTTATTTTATTTAAGATTTCTAATATATAGTTATGAAGGAGAATAAAATTGCAGAGATTATTGTGAAGTATTACCTTGAGCTTAGAATAAAGTTCTTTTTTGATTTCCATGATAGAGGAGATAACCTTACAACTGTAATCGAAAAATTGTTTTAACTGTGGTATTGGCAAATTTTTGTATCTGTTAACATTGTATTTAGAGTTGTTTATAAGAAAATTTTTTTTCAGATGTTTTTTCGAAATTCATTTTTTTAGTAATTAAAGTTTTGTGTTAAAGTAAAGCAAGGACCGACGCAATGACGTGTGGTCTTGCGGTTTTTTGAGGTTATGTACTGAGATGCAAATATTTTGGAGGGAGTGGGTTATTACAGCCACGTGATACTGACGATTACGTAATCGAAAGCAAGACATTTCCTCCTTGGTAAACTTTAAATTATGATATAAATTGCTCAAGCTTTGGATATCTGTACAAAAATTAACTGATTTTTATAACGTATTATGTGGATTATTTCAAGAATTTCTCTTTTAGTTTGATTTTTTCCATGGCCGAAATAATGGGATTGTTGTAATCAAAAGTGTGAAACATAGTGACGGCATGTTTCCTAAGGCTGTTTTAGTACAAAAGTTGTTTACATCTGTTTTATGCTCTTTTATTCTAACTGTAAGTCCCCTTTGAAATTGACCTATGTAGACCCATCCACATTCGCTACAAGTTAATTTTCAGAGTTAATTTTTTTGGAGAAAATATCAGCGTATGGGAAGACCATAATTTTTTTCGGCACGTCATCACTTCCACTCTCATGTTGATTGTTAGTGTTATTATTAGCATCGAAGATATTATGCTAGTTTTATGGACCTGTCTACCAAAGAGTAAATTACGCCTATTTTTACAGAGATCAGATGATGGGAATTCAAGTGATGATAACGACATGACCATGTAGGTTTGCGGTACCAATTTGAAATCACACGTCCATTTTCTACCATTCCAGTGACATCGAGAAAGTTTATTCTATTGTTGTCAGTCGATTTTTCTAGAGTGAATTTAAGAACGGAGTCAGCCCTATTGAATCTGTCAAACAAGTCATTTACACTAAAAGAAGTAGTTTGAGGCTAATTGCAATCCGAATTTGCTTGAGAATTTCTAACTGAATTAGAAAGAAAATTGTGCTCTCTCAGCCATACGAATTTGTGTTTTATTACCTACGTATAAGAAAATCACCAATCCTAATATGACAAGGCAAGTTTGTTTGATTGAAATGATAGTTGGGAAAAGAGTAGCATTCGATATATGATTAAAATATCAAAATATTATAGTGTAGATACAAGAATTCTTTGCCTTGATATCATGGCTGTATTGAACGTATACTTTTATCAACTATCTATTTCAAAGAACACAGCGTTTAAGTGTTGCATTGGGCATCCGGCTGTTTGCTTGATTCAGCCATACCAATCGATGTATTGTCCCGTGCATGTTGTGCGATATTGATGAGCCGGTGAGGTACGCGTCGACTCAGCATTAGTCGCCGTCTTCAGACTTTTTTTATAGCAAATGAGGTGAGTGAAGAAGCTTTTGAACACCTAACTCCAAAATTTGTATAAGATTAAGATTAATTAAATATTCTATTAAATAATTTCTAAATAAATTATGTATTTAACATTTATTGGCCTTTCATTTTTGTATCTTTAAAATAATATTTGAATTTTATGTATAGAATAGGTGGGATTTTTAGGTAATTTCGTTATTTTCCGCCTGATTTCAATTTAAAACATTATAAAGCATCACCCCGGCCTTCAGATTTTATAGAACTTCGCAACACATTTCGTTGAAAAGTTCAACACAATGTAAAAAAATGACGATTTATATTTTTCCCGTGTATCTGTTATGGTATGGGTAAAATACGCAAACCGTATCGTTGTAGCTGAGCGAGCAATACATTATGGTTGGAATAACCAGAAAATATGCATGTATCCTCGAATTCTTTCTTTCAGTGTATCTTTTTCTCAGGTACACAGGTGAGAATATCATCTATGTACCTGCAGAAAAAGGTACGTTATAGGAAAGATTCTTATATAATACCAGATTAGCTATAGCTACAGAAATCTATATTTAATTAAGCTATAATTTTCATTCATTCATTTAAATAATTTTTAATCCACATTTTTTTAACTTCTCTTTTTCATTTATAAAAATCTGATTCACTGGTAACTTTCGATACTAATTTTATAACAAAAATTAACACATACTTATATATAACTTGAAAAATTTCATTCAAATAATTATTTTACAACATTAGGATGATTTGAAAAATTATCGTAATTAAATGAAACGTAAAAATTATCGATTGAAGAAAATAAATTTGAATCTTTATCTGATTTAATATTCTAGAAATGTTAATCAGCTAATAATCAATTCATCATTTTATAAAATAAGAAGCTTTAAAATATAATACTTACTAAAAAATTCAAATAATGTTTACTTTATATATTTTTTCTTATAACTTAAAATTTCATTGATAAAAATGTTATTTATTAATGTCCTTTCAAATAAATTAAAAAAATGATTGGTTAGAATCAGTTGATATTTAATTAATCAGTTCTCAACGTACAATCAATAAACGATTATTTGCATTAAAACGTTCAAATAATGTTTACATTATATTCCCCTTTAAATTTTAAATTGCATTTCAATACGTCGTATCTATAAAGAACCTTTTAAAGTAATTTAAATAATTCAAGTATGTGTACATATAATTTTGAAAAATGAATTTAGATACTCATTTCACAAATTCACGAGCATTATAAAGACCAAATAATTGTAATCGAGGTATTTAAAAGACAAAATAAACTTTAATGGTAAAATTATTAGCTAATGTTCTATTACATAATATAAAAGTAAATAATCAATTTAGGTTACTCATGTTAAAAAGATTTAAATTCAATCTTCATGTACTTTGATATTATGAACAAAATTAACCATCTGATAATAAATTAAACAGTTTACATACTTCTTTCACGACATCATAAGCATTTTAGTAAATGAAACAATTTTAATAGAGATATGTTAAATATAAATAAGCTTTTATAATAAAAAATTTATATCCAATATTGAATTAAATTGCTTGATAGAGGAGAATTCAAATTCAATTTTAATGCAATAAATACTGTGAAAAAATTAATCGTACAATAATGAATTACTCTGTTAATAGCATAAGAAGCATTAGAAAATTATTTTCTTTGAATCTTTCGAATAATTTTTACTTTGTATTTTTGTTAAAATTTGAATTATTAATAACCTTTCAAATAATTCCAGAAAATATAAATATATGTCTACATACCAATTCGAAATCCAAATTCAGATACTAATTTTACAAGATAAAAAAAACTTACACACATAATATAATTGAAATAGATGTATTTCAAACATTAATAAATTTTGAATACACAAATCATAGTCCATATTCGATTAGACAAACTTCAAGTAGATAGTCGATTTATCTAATGAATTAAAAAATAAATAAAATGCAATTATGTTACTAAAAATCAAGGAACTAAATTTGATTCTTTATTCAATTTAATATTTCGTAAAAATTATTCAGCTAATAATCAATTGATCATTTTACGAAATAAGAAGCATTAAACTATAATTCTTACTAAAACATTTAAATAATTTTTTACTAGATTAATTTTTTTAATTTGAACATTCATTTCTAAAAAGTTTATTTATTAATGATCTCTTAAGCTAAAGCCAGAAAATGTAAGTTTCAGTAGAATCAGTTCATAATTAATTAATCATTTCACAACATAAAGATCATTACACAGGTATTTTTATTAACACATTAAAATATAATAATTAAATCAATTCAAATAAATTATATCATAATTACTTTTGAAAATTGAAATTGGATACTTATTTCACAGCATCACAACCATAATAAAAAAACTATATATTTTTGAAACAGGTATTTAAAAAAATAAAAATCTTATAGTAAAGTAATAGATAATATTAAATTACGTTATCTAAAATTGAATCATTCATTTATATTATTTAAGTAAACAGTTCATAACGTAAAAAGTATCAAACAATTATTTACATTCAGACAATCAAATTATTTTTACTTTACTTTATTTAGATTCAAACCTGTATTTTTTAACATTTTTTAACATTCTATTTAAGAACTAACTAAATATATAAAGAAATTGTTACATCCCAAAATTTCACAATATCGATGTGACGTCTAAAACTAGGAGCAGACTACCTTATCCCATGCGAAACAGGGTAACGCCACTAATTATAAACGAGCGCATGAGCGATCTTCTCTGAGTTTGAACTTAACTCTGGTACCTGTGCTACGGTCGGTAAAATAGAAACCACAAGATACTTAAAGTGTTACCGTGGACAGATAAGAACTCAGAAAATACGGATAACTCAACATATACACACTTGTTCTTCCATTAGAGTAGTAATGTAGCAATACAATTCTATTGAATTATAATCTAGCTAGTGGAAGAACATGTATATTGCCAGCCAAGACTGTTACCGAAAGTGGATACGCGCGATCGTTGTCTGGCAGCTATTGATCATCTAAATTCGAGACACAATAAGAGTCGCGCGCATCAAATAACATCTGACGGATTTGGAGAAGAGGCAACCGATCACCGGAAGTCTCGATCGACGCGACATAAATATTCTCAACACGAGTAACCAGAAGCTCATTGGAACTGAATTATTTAAAACTAAAATTTAAGAAGTACGTGACTTGGTAAGCTGTGACCAGTGTAAACTGTTACCAGTATGAACTGTGTCCGCAGATTTTAAGATTTATGAGATTTTTGCATACTCCTAAGCGTATATGAACCCCAGGCGACCCTTGTTAAATAACCTTACGTTCCCAGGTGTCATACTGACAACTTCGACATATAGTAGGACTCGTCGGATCGGGACGGACCGAGTCTCAAGTTTCGATCAGGCAGGTTGCAGCAACAAATCTAGCTACACATCTAGTTACAATTCGGTCAATTTAAAAAAAAAAATTTAATTTATCTGCTATATCATCAGAGATTGTACCTTACCGAAACCACAAAACTTCTGATTTCCGGCCAGGTGCTTTTCCAATTAAGCTATTAGAGGAATCAGAATAAGAACTATTAATTCAAAAACATAACGCCTATTTTTAGCTAGGTGTTAATGGTACAAGTAATTATTTTAAAAAATTTTTTAAATTTATCTGCTATATCATCAGAGATTGTACCTTACCGACAGTAGATTAACCCTCAAAACCATAAAGGCAGAAAATCTAGCCAATGTCGATCAAGTTAAGAATCTTCAATAACAGAAAATGCTTAACGTCTTAATAAGACTAGATGGAAAATAATATTTTTACATTAAAATTATTTCTTGAAAAAAAAATCCTACTTCATCTTCACTCCATTGGGAAACGAACCACAAAACTTCTGATTTCCGGCCAGGTGCTTTTCCAATTAAGCTATTAGAGGGATCAGAATAAGAACTATTAATTCAAAAACATAACGCCTATTTTCAGCTAGGTGTTAATGGTACAAGTAATTATTTTAAAAAATTTTTTTAATTTATCTGCTATATCATCAGAGATTATACCTTACCGACAGTAGATTAACCCTCAAAACCATAAAGGCAGAAAATCTAGCCAATGTCGATCAAGTTAAGAATCTTCAATAACAGAAAATGCTTAACGTCTTAATAAGACTAGATGGAAAATAATATTTTTATATTAAAATTATTTCTTGATAAAAAAGATCCTACTTCATCTTCACTCCATTGGGAAACGAACCACAAAACTTCTGATTTCCGATCAGGTACTTTTCCAATTAAGCTATTAGAGGAATCAGAATAAGAACTCTTAATTCAAGAACATAACGCCTATTTTTAGCTAGGTCTTAATGGTACAAGTAATTATTAAAAATTTTTTTTTAAATTTATCTGCTATATCATCAGAGATTGTACCTTACCGACAGTAGATTAACCCTCAAAACCATTAAGGCAGAAAATCTAGCCAATGTCGATCAAGTTAAGA
>NC_046659.1:124060945-124063015 GCF_010883055.1 Belonocnema kinseyi | reverse complement strand
TTTTCCAATTAAGCTATTAGAGGAATCAGAATAAGAACTCTTAATTCAAGAACATAACGCCTATTTTTAGCTAGGTCTTAATGGTACAAGTAATTATTAAAATTTTTTTTTTAAATTTATCTGCTATATCATCAGAGATTGTACCTTACCGACAGTAGATTAACCCTCAAAACCATAAAGGCAGAAAATCTAGCCAATGTCGATCAAGTTAAGAATCTTCAATAACAGAAAATGCTTAACGTCTTAATAAGACTGGATGGAAAATAATATTTTTACATTAAAATTATTTCGTGAAAAAAAAAGATCCTACTTCATCTTCACTCTATTGAGAAACGTACCACAAAACTTCTGATTTCCGGTCAGGTTCTTTTCCAATTAAGCTATTAGAGGAATCAGAATAAGAACTCTTAATTCAAGAACATAATGCCTATTTTTAGCTAGGTGTTAATGGTATAAGTAATTATTAAAATTTTTTTTTTAAATAATCTGCTATATCATCAGAGATTGTACCTTACCGACAGTAGATTAACCCTCAAATCCATAAAGGCAGAAAATCTAGCCAATGTCGATCAAGTTAAGAATCTTCAATAACAGAAAATGCTTAACGTCTTAATAAGACTAGATAGAAAATAATATTTTTACATTAAAATTATTTCTTGAAAAAAAAGATCCTACTTCATCTTCACTCCATTGGGAATTTTTGGTCCATTTTCATGCATACAGTACTGACTTCCGTTGCGTGGAGTCTGCTGTGTTTTTACGCGCGTGCGCCTACCTATCACGGTCAGTGGAGAAGCTTACGAGTGTAGTCCGGGAGCGGGCAATGCTGCCGTATGCAATAATATGTCCAAGGATAGAAAGGTATGATTCTTATGTATTTTGAGCCGCTGAATCCGAATATACCCGGCGTTTTTTCTAAAAAGTGGTATGTTTTGTTTAAATCGCAATTGTTTAAACAAATTATGAAAAAATGACTTTTTCGATCTGGACAATTTTTTTTAGATAATATGGCCCATTTTAAGACGAAAATATATCTTGTAACTTTTTCGTAAAATGCATATTTCAAAAGTTATGAATTTTCAAAGGTTGAAAATTCGACATTTTTCACCAAATTTGACCGTTAATAATTTGTAGCCTATTCAATATTTCTTAAAATTGAGAAAACCTACTTATTCTTTAGAAGCTACGCTTTAAATTGATATAATTCAATATTAGTATAGGACCGGCGAAGGTATGGTTTTCGCGACTAACAGTCAGCGCTTTTTCGACGTCTACACCGCCCTTTCGGCTGCCTCGCGCGCAGCCACATGCTCTTGTTCGCGCGTCAATGATATCGGGAAAGATTTGATCTAGAAGAGGCTGATACAAAAATGATTTTACACATTAATAACTGTTCCTACGAAGGAGCGCGTAACATTTTGTTGCTATCATCGGACACTGATATTCTCACACTGGCTCTGAACTTTTGTGATACTTTTAAATCGAATGGTTTACAGGTAAAATTTATTTTATATTTACAAAAATTATCAACCAATATTTTTTTTAATAATCGATAAATTGGAAATTATATAATTCTACATTCTTGCTGTCAAATTTTTTCTCACAAAAATGTAACTACTGACAATAATTATCGAGTTCAATGACATGCCTTGGTTATCCATAAAAGTCGCATTATCAATATTTTTTAACAAATATTTATAAATCATTGACAGATTTTGTCAAATAAGTAATTCAATATTATATACAGTAATTTTTTCTATAAATTTTTTTTAGGAATTATGGATGCGAGTTGGAGTAGCTGCGACCATTAGAAATTTACCAGTTCATAAGCTTGCAAATAAAATGGGCCCTGAAAAATGCAAAACAATAGTAGCTGCTCATCAATTGTCCGCGTCTGATTACACCAGTAATGTTGGTACTAAATTAAGCTGTCTAGCTGCAGAACCAGAAGGTTCTCTTCTTCATTTGGGTCGAAGTATGGTGTCTATTATTTTTTATTCATTCATTAATTTCACTGCAAATTGTAAATAAATTTTTATAAGTTTTAGATTCTTCTGAAGATCTGTTGCG
>NC_046659.1:124055702-124060845 GCF_010883055.1 Belonocnema kinseyi | reverse complement strand
CGGTCAAAGTTGGTGAAAAATGTCGAATTTTCAACCTTTGAAAATTCATAACTTTTGAAATATGCATTTTACGAAAAAGTTACAAGAAACATTTTCGTCTTAAAATGGGCCATATTATCTAAAAAAAATTGTCCAGATCGAAAAAGTCATTTTTTCATAATTTGTTTAAGCAATTGCGATTTAAACAAAACGTACCACTTTTTCGAAAAAACGCCGGGTATATTCGGATTCAGCGGCTCAAAATACATAAGAATCATACCTTTTATCCTTGGACATATTATTGCATACGGCAGCATTGCCCGCTCCCGGACTAAGTGGGGTCTACATCCCTCCGAGGATTTCGATGCGACAAGTCTCGATGCGACAGGTCCTGCTGTACAAATTGCGTACTTCAACTGTTCGAGAACTAAGTAATGAATCCTCAGTTTATGAACTAAGTCCCTTCGGCTAAGACTTTCGGTTATCGTGAAATGAGTCTCGTTTCAAATAAAGTCCTCTGTGTTAACTTGCCTAAAAAGAACTCATGGGTGTATTGTGTAGCTGTTTAGGACTCTATATGATAATAATCCTGCTGAAAATTGATTGCACACATTTTCACTAATACAAAAGTCTTCTAGAGTAGACAAGAAAACAGGTTTTTTACCCTTTCAAGCGTTAGAATGATAAACGCAAGATTTTACTGTACAGTATTATAACAATTTATCTGTTCTAATTTATAATGAGCGCTTGTTTTTGTACGTTTAATGCTTACACTTTAACTAGATTTTTGCGAATATCTTAATTATTATAACTTGAATCGAAAACTATGATTTAATCTTCTGAGGAATTACAGCCATACATTGGAATTGAAAAATTTATTATTTGTCTTTAAAGAGGGTTTTCAAAGAACCTACAGCTTTACCAATTAAATTCTCATCACGACACTCGTACTCGATTTTTTGTGTCCTAATGAAAAAATTCATAGAGATAAGCTGTAAATCTTTTTAAAATCTACTGAAAATGACGTTTTAAACTTACGGATCTCTTAAAACCAAAAATTGCATTAAATTTCATCGTTTTTAAAAGGTCCATTCAATCTGATAATTAAACCTGGTATGATGAGGTTGTAAACTGAGTTTCAAACTAGTGGAAATTATTACATATTGCGTTATATAGTTATCGAAATAATTTGAATAATTACAAAATTTTAAAGTTATAAAGTAGAAGCGACTGGGGATAAATGTTACATTTTCACAAAATTATATTATTATAAACATATCTATGTTCAAATACAGTTCGTAATGTTTCCACGATAATTGCATGTTTTGGAAAATATCATATTCACAGTATTTATTATATACCTGAAAGAATTAGTATGTAACAAATAGATATTTCGTTTGTAAAATTTTTAGAGGCTCAAAGTTTATATTTAATCTTCATAACATGAAATGATCTAAGTGCACACTAATTGAATTGATGATAATAATGAATAATAATGAATGAATACAAAAGAAAGATGAATTTTCAACCAAACAGTTAAATTTTAAACTAAAAAGAAATTTTCTACCGAAAAATAAGAATTTCCAACAAAATAGTAATTATGGAAAAGTAAAAGAAGGAAGAAAAGGTATTTGAAAAAATAAAACTGGACTTATACAGTGAACCTCTTTTATATCGCCGATTTTAGGTCCAACGGTGCGTGGGAACTAACTCATTATAAGCTGATCCCCTTTTGTTTGTTCATGCCTGAGTGCGCGCCTGATTGACAACCGCAGACTCGGCACACCCCGCGCAGTTCCTGTTACATCAGCCTGTGGCGCGGGTCAATTCTCGGAAGGGCTATAGAAGGGAGTGCTATTGAAGGATTTCACTCTATATAATAAAAGTATTAATAAATATAAGATCATGTTTAAATTAAAAATGATGCATTTAATTAATTTTTTAATTGTAAAATATACTTTTTATTTTTGCAAATTTTTTAACGTTGCTATAATTTTTATTTAAATTTAGTACTGAGAATTACAGAACCAAACAAAAAAATATTTTTTGCCGCGTCTGGAGGACAGACCATGTTTACTGTATGTTTTTGTGGTCGCTGAATCTGAATCCGAAGTCCAACTATCCCCAAAACGTCAGGGTTCTGAAATGACATAACAAAACGTCATAAAACTGTTTTTCGAATCCGAGGGTCAGACCATGTATGCAATTCAGTTATCTAATTATTCATATTTATTCTTGGTAAGCATTTCACAAATTCAAATTTGTTTCCAAAAGCCCTTGTACGAACCATATGATGTACAAAACCCGATCGTCAAACCTCCTGATGTTCTGAGCTTTTTGGATCCAGGATTCAGAATCAGCGACCCCAAAAACATATAGTGAACATAGTCTGACTTTGAGACCCACAAGAAGATTTTTTTGTGTGTGGTTGTGTTATTATTAAGTAAAGAAAAATTAATATTGAAATGAATAAGAAATAATGAGATGGATGGTTTTTCAAAGGTCCGTTCGTTCGGGTGATCAAGCGTGATGGCCCAAGTGTTAAAATCATATCTTCATTGAAGAAGGTAGTAAACATAGAAGAATATATTAAACGAAATATAAAATATTGATTTTTATTGAAAAAAATGCCATGCTCTTTGAGAATACATTTCTTAAAGTTCAAACAAAAGATTAACGTTCCTTAATGAGAAAGCAATTGATAAATATTTGAAGTCGTAAAGCGCTTCAAAGTATTACAAATTCCATTTGAAAATGAGCGAACGTTTTTCCATTTATATAATTTCTACAAGTCATAAAAAACATGTGGTGCCTATCAATAATATTATATTTACAGTATTTTTTATATTCTGATCTAAGTTTCCAGTATTTTAATTCATGATATTTACGAAAAATTAATTCAAGAAAAAAGAACGAAGTCCAATGATGGTGTTTAATAAAACGAACTAATTTAAAATTACGAAAACAAAACGATACAATTAATGACTTCACCTCCGTTTTCTTCAAATAACATTCTCGCCTTCTTCTTATCACGTAGTTGATGTTTATTTAAGGCACACTTCCTAAAATCTAATATGTCACCTTCAATAGAAAAAAACAGATTGATAGTATTATTGATCGAATAAAAGTAATAAATAACCGTTTATAGGGAAACTTTAAGATTTGTGGGCCCAATGGTTATTTATTAATTATAATAAACATTATATATAGAACACTATATTTATACTATTTTAGTGTATTTTCATTTTAAACTCTACATGAATTATAAAACAAAATAAGGGCTAATTTAATGCTAAGATACAAGATTTTCTGAAATACTTAAATCTCTACAGGAATTTAGAATATCAAAAGTATTAAATAGCTATAAAATTTTCTTTAGTTGTAAAAAACGTTTTGTAAATAATCATAAAAATGTAAAAGTTTCTCCAAATTTAAAATTAATTAAGAATGAAAAAACTCGAAAATATATTTCAAATGATTTTTAAATGTCTGATTGTTATATATGCACATCATTTATGACTGGTCTGTAATAATTATGTGCACCTTTTTCACAATTATACATAAAAGAGTTTTTGCTTTATGAATCATCATTAAAAAAGCTTTCAAATTATTTAGAACATGCTTATATGGACAATATGAAACTATACGAGCTTTTAGGTTCGCATAATGAATGGGTGTAAAAAATGTGTGACATTTTTTTCTGAATAATAATCATTTTTAAAATATTAAAAGGCGTTTTTTCCGAATAATAATTATTTAAAAAATATTAAAATATATTAAGGTGGGTTAGCAGTTAGGTTAGCGTTGTTTAAACATATGTCATTACTTTTGATTATGAAATTTTAGAATAATCATTTGCTGATAATAATAACTTTTTATTAAATTGTACATAGTTTGGTTCTTACATTACATTATATTCATAACCAAGAAAATACTAGTAAAACCTGTGTATAGTGCAGCGAACTTAAGTTAGCGCGGCAGCTAGTCATACCTGACTATGCAATTTTCAGACGGTCAAACCCCTAGTTTTTGAAAAGTCAGTCTACGGATCCACCGAGACTCGAGCTCTCGACCTACCAGTTCTGATGTTTAGAGGCGAGCGCTTAACCACCATAATAAATAAACTTATAATAAAAATGTTTTATAATTAGATTGTAGAAACATCCAAAGTCGCCATAAATATTGTCCGTTGGTTATCCTGAAACTCTTTTTATCTTTTTTTACTACGTTGTTTTCTCTAACTGAAGCAATATTTAATTTAAAAAAGGTATATCTTATATAAAATACAAATAAACACTATATATAAACATATAGTTCGAAAATCGTGTGCGACATATTAAACGAACTTACTATTCCTTATAGTGTCCAAGTTTCTCGTACACTTTATAATCGTTTGCGTATGGTAGCGCTGTGTTGATTACTTTATTTTGCGCTTTGTATTCATCGTCATGGTGCTTCTCATCCCATTTTTTTCGGTCCTCAACTTTTAAATCCAAATCATGTTTAACATCTGAAAAGGCTTTTTTTATTTTTTCCCAATAAATGTCATCATCATGTCATCATTACTAAAAATATAGTTCAAAATCGGGTGCGAAACATTAAACGATCTTACTATTCCTTATAATGTTTAAGTTTTTCGTACATTTTATTTTCGTTCGCGCATGGTAGTGCGGTTTTAATGACGTTTTTTTGCGCCTTTTATTCTTCGTTATAGTACTTCTCGTTCCATTTTTTTCGGTCCTTAACTTTCAAATCCAAGTAATTCTTAACATCTAAAAGAGCCTTTTCTATTTTTTTCCAATGAATGTCATCGTCATGGTCATCAATTTTGTCACATTCCTCTTTTAAATCCTTTTTCCCTATACCATAATATAATTTTAGTCTTCCTTTTGCGTCTTTCGGATGGTGTTCATTATATTTATAATGTTTGTATGCTACTGAAAATTTGAAAATTAAATATCATATTAATGATCAAATCGTGCGATGCATTATGTTCTTTTGGTCCAATACAGTCTGTCAAGTTAAAGCGTGGGTGGCTTTACTCGCAGTCGGTAAGGTGTAACAACATGATTTTGGTGTCAAAATATTAAGAAGAGCTCCCTCTTTCATGCTTTTTGATTTAACATTCAGTTTGCTTTCAATTCTCATCTTGTTATGTAGGTGA
>NC_046659.1:124050614-124055602 GCF_010883055.1 Belonocnema kinseyi | reverse complement strand
TTTAGTTCTGAATTTTTCAAAAAAAAAGATTCTAAAATCGGTGCATAATTGCGTTCTAAATGTCATTTTGAACCTCGTTTTCCGATTTCACCCCACTGTGCGTCGCGTCGAAAGGTCAGTCACAGGGAGCAGGATCTGGACTGCAAAGAGGGTGATCTAGAATATTCCGTCCAGATTTGACCAAAAAACTTACTGTGACTTCGCTCTGTGAGCTGGTGCACTGTGTGGTTTTCCAGTACGACCCTATCCACAATGTCGCGTTTCCCAAAGAATACTGCAATCATTTTTTTGTTTACAGATCGAGACTTCCGCACCTCTACTGGAGCATCCTCTTCCTCAAACAGCCAGATGTTGTTTTGTGATTTTGTTCGAACGTCGTAATAATACAGCCAGGTTTCGTCGCCTGTTATAATACTACTTATATCCCTAAAAGATCCCGATTCAAATCTTTTTAGCATTTTTTGGCACCACTTTACTCTCGCTGCCATTTGCTCCTCGGTCAAAGCATGTGGTACCTATAGAGTACAAACCTTCCTAACATGTAAATGTTCATGCAGAATTCGCTGTACTGCTGGTGCACTAATGTGTAACATTTGCTCTATCTGTCGGTACGTGATTCTTCTACTATCATTCAGTAGATGATTCACAGACGCAATTTTTTCGGATGTCACGACTTCCGGCGGTCGAGCTGAGTGCGAGTCGTCCGTGAGACCGAAATTTCCCCTTTCAAACTGTTTGTACCATCGGAAAATTGTTTTGCGATGCGGACAATCCTTACCCAATACCGGAGACATTTTCTCAAAACTTTGTTCTACACTTAAACGGCGAGAAAAGTTGTATCGAATTATCGAACGATAGTGTTTCTTTGTCCACGACGCCATTTTTCAATCGTTCAGGGCTGCGTGCTTAGACTGTACTGAGACATAAGTCAACAGGTTTTCTCTTCCTACCTAATTTTTGACTTATTTTCAAGAATACGATAAAAAAATTAGAAGCTTTTTAATAATCATGACAGATTTTCAGATTAAACTTTTTAAAAGAATTATGGGAAAATTTTTAATCTATTTTTAATTTCGAAAGAATTATTTTAAGTTTGGAAGATTTCAAAATGTGTGAAAAAATATAAAAGACTCAAAAACAATTCTTTTAATCTTTTAGTATTTGAACAAATTATAGATAAACTCAAAGTTGCAGGGCATCAAGAGAATAAAAAAAATATTCTTAAGATTTATGGCAAAAGTTTAAATGATTTTTTTCCCTAATGAGTTCAAAGAGCAAATTTAAATTGATTACGAAACGTTTTAAATTATTTCTAAAAATATTTTTAAATATTATAATATTATCTTATTTAATATTAGTTGTTTTCACTGTTGAATTAAAAAATATCTTGTCCGATCGAAATACTAATTGTTTACTATAGTTTAGTGGCCCACTTTTCAAGATTAAAATTTGTAATGTTTCACTAGTCATTAGTTGAGTTTTAACCATTTTTATTCAGCGAAGCAGCAAATTATCTTTTGCGTAAGAAAAAAACCTATACAATAAAAGTAAACTTCTTTAGAAACTAAACTTCAACGCTATTAAAGGCATACTAAGTTTACAAGGCAAAAAACGAGATGTTTAAAAGTTGAGCATGAAGAGCTTGGATGTTTGTAATGAATTCAAGCTGATTCTTATTCAAGGTAAATAATTTTCACAAAGTTTGCTAAGAATGTTCAATTTTTTATAGAACAAAGGAAAATATGCAAACAAACAAAAATTTGAAACTCAAAAACGGAACTCTGTTGAAAAATAGTTGATGAGGATCCTGAATATGTATAATTAATTAAGATATTGATATATACATAATGAGCCCACAGCGCCGATGCTACCAAGGGACACACTAAAAACCACCACCCTTTCTCCTTGGCATAATTCCTCCCGGAACTGCTTTCGCATTACTTCAGGGGGTGCCGTTTTCTTGGCCGTGCTTCGGCCATCTTCCTTCTTGCCAACTTGGCCTTTTCTCCTATTTCTTGGCTTGCTCTTGGACCTGCCCAGCTGTGTTGTTACATTCGGCGTACGGGAGGCTTCTTCAACGAGGCTGCCTCCCTATACGCCAAGCATCTTAGCGTCCCCGGCAGATGATCGGTCCGGGGTTTCTCTTCTTTGGCGGCGCAGAGGCAGCACTGTGGCGTACTCTCGCACGCCATAGCCCTATGGCCCTCCTTGCCGCATCTCCAACACATCTTCGACCTATCAGGGCCCTCGCAGCCAGCTGCCATATGGCCGTAGCCTAGGCAGCGGTAGCAGCGCACCCTCTCTACTTTCTTATGTACGCGGCAGGACACCCACCCCACCTTGAGGTGTCCTGCGCGTACAAGTGTCTCCACCAACTCTTCTGTCAGCTCCACGAAAGCCCGCAGATTGCCTCTGAAGGGTCTTTTCGTAAGACTGACCTTCACCTCACCCACATGCTTATTGCCGAAGTGGCTTCTGACGGCCGCTTCTACCTCCTCTTCGTCTGTTGAGTTATCGAGGTCCAAGACCTCGACCTCCACCCGGGAGTCGAGCTCACGCACGTTACCCCCTCTCCCCTAGAGCTCCGCGTATTGCCGCTGACAGCTCAGCTCTGCCCTTGCCTGTAGGTCCAAGCTCTACAAGGATCTCCGTTTCTGGTCTCCCTGACACCCTTGATTTTTACACCAAGGGCGTCAGGACTAACCTTTCGCTTGAGGTCCTTGAGAATCTCGGCATAGCTCAAACCCTCGGCCGGTTTGATAAGAACCGCCTCGGGTCGAGCTCTTCTCCTTGGTTTTTTCTGCTTCCTGATGTTGCTGGAAGCAGGCTTCTCTTCTTCTTCGTTCTTGTTTGGAGTCGAGGTCGCTGGCGCTGAAGCGTTTGCGGTTGTCGGCTTATTACGCCTTTGCTTAGAGGGTCCAGCCTCCATGGGACTCAAAATGGGACTCTCGCTTCCTTTCGCGGGAAGTGGGATTCACCACGGCTTCGTCTGTTTGAGTAACACTTTGGCTGGTCCTCTTCTTGCTCCTTAACTTTCGGGTCATGGCCTTCGTTCTCGCTATTCGTCCAACGTTCTCGATCGGATCCCGATCAAGACCTTCGGTCGTCACAGTGTGATCGCGACGTTGGACTATGAGGCTCTCCGCTCTTTGCAGCCCGTCCCTAATTGGGAGACACATATTCTTTTTCTCCCTGCTGAAAGCCACCATTTCTTCAATTGTGTCATGCAGCAGTTCGAAGAGATCATATGTCTCGCCCATTCCATTTCTGAGATGTCCTTCTTGTTGACGGATATCTCCCTGCTAGCTCCTTCCTCAATGACGTCCAAAGGACCTCCAAGCTCCTCACAGAAGCTCCTGTCCAAGTATGTTTGTTTCCCCCCAAAATCCATCGGACCGGCACTGACCACCGGGGCTGGAACCCGATCGGAATCAGTGGGGAGATTGCTACTCCCTTGGGGTATGTTGTTTTTAACATACGCGCTCATCATTGGTTTTATTTCGGGGTTCCTTCCCCTAGCTGGTTTTTGTCCACCCCGGGTTATTTGATTTCCCCTGTACCACCCATATCTGGGAAGCGTTCCCCTATCCGCAACCTGGGAAGGCGCCCGATGGAGGACCAGCAACCCCACACGGGATCTCGAGGACCTATTAGTGCATACATAAGTGTTAGTGGTATTTTGATTAAATTCTCATTGTTTCAGTAAAGTTTAAATATTCTACAACCACAATTACCATACCAAAGAATTAACTATTTGGACGAATTGAATTTGTCTAATTTAGATTTCAGGAGCACATTGAAATAACTTTTATTTGATTCAAAGGAATAATTTTCTTGCTTTAAAGTAAAAAGGATAAATCAAATATTTTTGGAACCTTAACTGCTCACTGGATGTAGATGGAATAACCTTTCGTTAAAAAAAACATATCGATAAATTTCTTAAATTTTCAATTCTAGTTATAGGTTCTGTTATGCAAGCCAAATTGGAAGCCTGGAAATAGAACTCTGATAAGAAAAAAATGTTTGATGCAGTTGTTTTGTGACATTTTTTTCTGGTGTTTTCATTAAATGCAGACAATAAGCTTGTCATTGTTTATTTTTTTCTCGTTATTTAGGTCAATGTCTAAAAAATCTCAATATTTAAATGGCCCGAACTCAGTTCCAGAAATCAGTGCGAGAAGATTGGCCGAATAGTTTATTCTGTTGAAAGTATACCCTTCTGATTTTCTGGTATATTTTGATACGTTTACGTTGATTCTACCTGTTGTAGGGGTAGTTTCTTTCCGTGAGTATACATAAAGAAATGCAATTATTTAGGCCATTTTTCTTGCGATTTCGTATTTATTGATTTTTAAAATGTAATCGGAATTTATACAAAAAGAATTTGAAAAACACTTTTTAAAAATTTGAAAATTTACTGTTTTCTCGCATTGCAAGTTGCTTCGCTTTTTTCAACTTCACAACTAGCATTATTTTACAAAGCAAAGAAGGATATATTATCTAAGTAAAACTAGTATAATCTTAATGTGGAAAACGTATTTTATTTATTGTTAGTTAAAAACTTATACTTTGATGATATCCTTTTACTAACATATTAAAAATAAACATCACCAAATATATAGGGAAAAAGAATTATTTATTGAATCAATTTATTTATTGTATCGCCCGCGTTCGTATCGGTATTTTCTGAACCAAATGATATTTTTTTGTGCAGAAAATTATATTTGTCGCATTTAGAAATTCAAAAGTAGGAAAGCAAAAAAATGCTTTAAAAATTCTGTTGAAAGCGTGTTCTATTATTTAAAGTTGTTGTTCTCTTCCTACTTTTGTAATTATGTTTTTTCCATGAAATGTGAAAAGCGATTTTCACAAAAGAATACTGTACAGTCTCACAATCAAGCTGCAAAGTACATGGGAAAATCATCTTCGTTCGTCAGCAAGTGGGTAAAGCGGTATAAAGAGACCAAAAATGTTGATGACTTCCCAAA
>NC_046659.1:124040821-124050514 GCF_010883055.1 Belonocnema kinseyi | reverse complement strand
ATTTAAATATTCACGTATCATCCTCACAATGAAAGCAAGCGATTTCAGAGCAGAAATATACGTTGAAGCCGAATAACCCCTAATGTCGAGTATTTGTTAATAAAATTTGTTTATAACAATTAACTATGCAAGTTAAGAATTTTTTTATATTTCTTATACCCCTGTGCACTAAATTCAAGTGATGAGAAGTATAAGAAAAATGTTGTCTAGAAGATAAAAAATGAAATTAGAAAAATCGACATTTTTTTCGATGTTTGCATTAAAATAAAATTTAAATAAACAAAAAAATAAAAAATCTACTCTCACCATTTTCTGAAAAATTTAGTTCTGAATTTTTCAAAAAAAAGAATTCTAAAATCGGTGCATAATTGCGTTCTAAATGTCATTTTGAACCTCGTTTTCCGATTTCACCCCACTGTGCGTCGGCGTGGGACCAAGCGTGTGCAGATCTTCTAGAAGAAAAGTTGCAGGATTGGTTCGATGACTGGTTTCGATGTACGGAAAAATGTATTCACTGTGGTGGAAAGTTCTTCGAAAAACTAAAAAAGGTTCGTCTGTGTTGCAAAACTTTCGTACCGCTCTATGTATTATATGGAAGGTCTTGGTTAGTTTTTAGAAATCCTAGTCAATTTGTGTTCAAACAATTTCTTAAATAATTTGATTTATTATTTAAAAATTTGTTAATGAAATGAATCTTAGCATCTCTGAGAAAAAATATAAAATATGTAATTACGTTGTCTATATCTAGATTGTATCTCATGAAAGAAAAAATTAATTTTTCTAACGAATAAGAACTTCTCTCCGTGAATTGTTGTTAAAATGTTCGATTTTAAAGAGGAAATCGTCTAGATCTCTCATTTGTAATAAAAAAATCACTCTGTTCAAATAATCGGTTATAAATTGATTCTTTTATGCGGGTTTGAAAAGGAAAATCTAATTGACGCAAGAATCAAATTTTAAACAAAAAATTGACATTAAGATCTGATGCGAAAAATCAAATACTTTGTTTATGGAAGGTTCTGTTAAAATATTATTTGAAAAAAAATCTCGAGTTAAATCACTGACGTGGTCAAGCAAAATTTCGTTTGGAAATTCAAAAAATCTGTAGAATGACCCATGTATGATTATATTATTTAACTAGGTATCCTAGGTAAATATCACGTAGTCATGCCAAAAATGTGAAGATAAAATACATGTTTTATGTTTCATGCCAAAGTTACATCTATTTATAAATAGTTTTTAATATATTTGTAATTATGTAACATAACTAAAAAAAACTCGTTGCAATCATTTGGGCGCCATTCGACTGGATTTTTTTACATTTATTTCATTATCTATTTTGTACTAGAGCTTAATAAAAAGTTTTAGAAAAATCTATTTGCTTCATCGGGCATGAGTGGAATAAGTATCAAATAGAGTGCTTAAGGAAGTATTATATTCCAATTTCCTGGCAGTTTTACTCTCTGAATAAAAATTGGTAAAACTTAACTCATTTCAGGAGTAAAATTTCATTTTCGATTATCAAAAAATGAGCAAATACAGATTAGTATAGAGTTACTAATTTGAGTAGTCAAAGTATTTTCTGATAAATAAAGTTTAATATAACGACGCGATGTAGTATTTTTAGTTCTGTGAAAACGAAGAGAAGGCCATCATGAAAAATTGTTGACGGAAGCTAGTCTGTTGTCATTTTCAAAAGATTGCCTTCTAACTGTTACTATAAGATCAGAAACAACAAGAATATTTTCAATTTCACAATTGAAGGGCCGAATAATACAACTCGCCGAGTGCGCGAAATGCTGTAAAAGTACTGTCCAGCTGGGAAAATCAATCGATAAAAAAGTGGCCAAAACATAAAACAAAATATACACTCGTATTCAGCTTGACGCGGCCGGCAAATTTTTCTCATGAAATTTTTCCATTGGATAATTATTACTTAAGATAAATAATAAAAACTAAGATAATTTTCCGATCAAAAATCGATGCTTTGTAAAACGCAACTCACGATTATTCGGCCGTTTATTGATAAAAATGCATGAAATTTGTATGGTGTGTTCTTAATATATAAGCAAATTGATTCCGAACAAAAACGACGTTTCGCCAACTTCGACCAGAGGGACGGTCATCGAAAAAATGTTAGTTGAAGTTACTTATCGCGTGAAAGTTGTTCATTAGACTTTCGAAAAGTTTTTCTAAAAATTTGAAGAAAGTCGGTCGAAAATAGGTTCGGAAATGGCAGCGAGTTGAAATCAACACACGCTGCCGCTGTAGTGTTCCGTTTATCAGCCTTTATTCCTAAGCAGCTAGCCAGCAGCGGCATAGAGCAACAAAATGCTCCAGCGGCAGGGTGTGTTGACTTTAACTCGCTGCCATTTCCACAGTTTTGACCGATATTCTTCAAATTTTCAGAAAAACTTTTTCAAAGTCTAGTGAACAGCTTTCTCGCGATAAGTTACTTCAACTAACATTTTTTCGATGGCCGTCCAACTGGTCGAAGGTGGCGAAACGTGGTTTTCGTTTGGAATCAATTTGATATTAAATAAGCAAACACATTAGCTTTTTAAACAAAGTGCGTTATTTAAAGTCATCGCTTATATATTGAGAATACAACATACAAATTTCAAGCATTTTTCTTAACAAACGGCCGAATAATCGCGAGTTGTGTTTTACAAAACACCGATTTTTGATCGAAAAATTTTCTATGTTTTTATTGTTTACCTTATGTAATAATTATCCAATGAAAAAGTTTCATTAGAAAAACTTGTGGGCTGCATCTAGTTGAATACGAAAGTATATTTTGCTTTACGTTTTGACAACTTTTTTTATCGATACATTTTCCCGGCTGGACAATACTTTTACAGCATTTCTCGCCCTCGGCGAGTTGTATTATCCGGCCATTCAATTATACTGGATTAATATCGTATCAATATGAATCAATATATTGAATATTTATGCATATTCAGTGTATATTTTCCTAATTTTCCATGAAAAACTTCAATTAATTCGTTGAATTTGTGATAATTATTTAAGTTTGATAAGCACCAGCTTCAGTAAATATCTCTTTAAATAATGATTGGTAAAATGTAAATAATTCCTATTGTGAAATTACAGATTTGATTAAAGAAAGTTGAGCCACGAAAGATTAGAAGAAAGCTCATAATTTTATTAGTTTATTCATTTAATAATTCAGCTGTATAAAGAAACGTATTGCTTTATGCAAATGTATAAATTTATTCAGGACTGTACAGAATAATTAAAAAAGTTTATAAAATAAAAAACGTAAAAACAGAAAAGTTTAATAAAATGAAGCCATGGTCTAATATTTCTGACTATTGAAACGATAAGTAGGGCATACTGAGAAATTATTGTTGACGTGATCTAGTCTATTTTTAGTTTCAAAACATGGCTTTCTAATTGGTACCACAAAGTTAGGGAAAACAAGACTATTTTAGACTCTTTAAATTATAATCGATCAATGAACTGAAAATTAATTATGAATAATTAGGGTGGCGCAAAAACACTTTTTTTTTTGAGAGTGCAACGATCCCCTTATTTCATTCCAAATCTAAAAAAAGAATTTCTTAACTTCTTTTTTATTTTGATTTTAACCGATGCCGCTTTTGAATTTAAGTTTTCCATTTAAAATGAATAGGGAAAAATCACTTTTTTAAATTTTTGGAATAATTTTTTAGGATTCGCGAAAATGTGACAGAAAAGTATAGGGGCTTGTAGAAAATTATCCAACCGAGAATTTCATGTATCAAACATATTGGTTTGATACCAAGAACACAACCCACGAGTTCCTTATGAAGAAAAGGAGTGTCATCAGTTTGTTCTTAGAATTACATAAATATAAATTTTATCATTTTCTGGAGAAAATAAGGAAAGATTTTTGAATATTTCAAATGTGTCAAAAATCAATCTAGAAGATTCAAAAAAAATTATTTTAATGGATTTTACAAAAATCTAGGAAAATTTGCGCCCCTTTAAAGAAAATTTAGAACTTATAAGGATTTAGTTTTCCACACTTTTTATCCACAATTTTCAATTCAAATTTCAAGGCAATTTTTTTAATTTAAAGTAAACTAAATTATCTATATTGTAAAGTATCACATGCCCTTAAAGCTTCTAAATTTTTTATTTGAAAACTTTAAACAAAACTCTATATTTAAAAAAAATATTTTACAGTTCAAAATTATTCTTTAATCTCTTCAAATCTTCTAAGTATTCCTGGAATTTAATCGATTTAAAAAAATTTAATTTTACCGAATTGAAACATTTTCTTAAAAATTGTCACACTCTTTTTGAAAATTTGAGGAGGTATTTAAAACGTTTCTTAATCTTTTTCAATTTTCTCATAGAACCGATTAGTTAATTCTGAAGCATATATAAAGAGAAATCCGATAATAGATGTATGGTTAGAAATATTAAAAATAATTCATGCACAGGCATGAAACAAAAATAAAATTTGATTGTAAAGATTATAGCCAATATTAAATAACATAATTTTAATGTAAATAATAAATTAATACTACCACACAAGCAAATTAAAATTCAATATTCACATAATTTGATATTGCAGAACAAATTATTTAGTTAGTAATTAATTAATCAGTTTGCAACATATATTTTTATACGCTGAATTCAAATTCGTGACCTAAGTTGGGCTAACAGGTCTAGGTTTGAAACGTACATTTTTTTATGTATTTATTGCTATCTATTCAAATTCAAAAACTACATCGGCCCAGCAGCTCTAATTTGGACATAACTTCAAAAAAATCTCAGAATACCCAATAAAACCGATTTTCGCCATTTGAAGTCGAACAATGAAAAACTTACACCTCGAATCTTAGTCCAAACGTAGATGTTCTTATGTCTTGGTTTCTGTAAAACTCTTTTTAGTTGTGTCTGCCATATCGGCATAAATGCCGTTTATCTAGACACTCGCCGCGATGATATAGTCTCAGCCATAAATGGTATCAAGTAGTGATTCTAAATCCCAGATCAGCGATAGTGTACGTTTAGAAATGTATTCAGCGCCTTCTCACACAGAAAAAAACAAAGAATAATTTATTGCTGGACATTTTTTAGAACGATAATGTTTTATTGAGCCAACTTCGCGTCTTTCAAACAGCTATTTAGACAGTTTTGAGGTGTTTATTAAGGTTAGGACTGAACTTAGACCCGCTGGACAAATTTTGAGGGCGGATTTGAATTCAGCGCATCAAAATACATTGAGGTATATGTCATACCGAGATCCAACAACTTTTTTTTGTGTGGCTGTATAATTAATAAATAAGTTTAGGAGATGAAAAACATTAAATGATTACTTTTATTGTAACATTCAAATAATTTTTATTTCATATTTTTCGAAAATTTTCACTATTTTTATCTTTTTAACCTAATTCCAGATTTCAAGGATTATATTAATTTGGCACTGTAGCGCTTATTTTTGTTGATCTAGAAGTTTTTCATTTAAGCGCTAAAGTATCTTTTTTAACAAAACGGAGCATTTAAAACTACTCTCCAAATTATAACTTTTAATTTTACACAAAAAAATAATGGAATTTAAGACTTTTTCGCTCTGCAACTTTAATTTTATTTGAAAACTAATATGTACGTTATTAATACTTAACACTAAAAAGTCACATTAATATTTTGTAGCCAGTGTTACAAGAAATTACAAGGAAGTTTATAATGTTAAAAGTTGTGTTAGAAGTTTAAATAACGAATTCAGAAGAAATTCCAATTCAATTTTACCCAGCCGGTCAAGAGTAACAGAAATTCGACGATTATCTGTTTTGCTAGCGAAGGAGTTCACAAGACATTTCGGTTTTCACAATTTGCCTAGTCGAGGAAATTGAAATGTCTTGTAAACTCCTTCGTCCAAATAGGCTGCAGGGTTTAGGCTTTTAGTGTTTTATGGTTTCGGTCAGCTGTCCTTGCGTCCTTCCGTCGTACTTTTTTCAATGGATGAGAAGAGAAATGAGGGGGAGTGAAGGACGAGGAATTGAGAGTAGGAAAGAGGAAGTGAGGGTAAGTTAGAGAAGTTGAAGTAAGTGGGAAGGGGAGTTGCCCTCGCTTCCGCTCTCCTCACTACCCCAACCCTGAGTTCGCCTCCCGAAAATAAATGTTTAGTAGGATTAACCCCTTTTCCAGAAAAAATCAATATTATCAAGATCAACCTCAAAAGATCTGAAACGAAAAGAATATCTTTTAAAAAGAGAAGAAAAGTTCAAAAATCAGTTTACAAAATTTCAAATTTGTATTTTAAAAACTTAAGTAAATAAGTTTAAAAGAATGAATGATTTAAAAATTAAGAAATTTAAGAGTCTAAAACACGAAATCTTTGGAAAGGAATAAAAATATATAATAAAGTAAAATTAGAAAAGTAAATTTGGATTGACTACTTTGAAGTATTTTTCCGCAACTTTAACTGTCTATCCAGCTTTTTTAAAAATAAATATTTTTAAGATTACTCATTTGAAAATATATGAAGGAAAATGAGATTCTTGTTTTAAAGATAATATAAAAATAAATCTTCAAAAACTCAAGAAGTTAACTATGTTAACTATTGACCTAACTATGGTAACTGTGTTACGGTTAAATAGAATCATATGGAATATGAATACACGCGTGTGTTTCCATTAAAGTAATAATGTCAGCAATGCGTTTCTATTACTGTATAATCCATCCAATTGAAGAAAATGTGTATAGTCAGCCAAGACTGTAACTGAAAGTGTCTGACTAGAGATGTAGATTATAAGCTAAGTAAATATGTAAAACCTGAAATCTTGAAATGTCAGGAGTAGAGACGCGCGATCGCTGTCCGCTGCTATTAGCCATCCACATTCGAAACACTATAAGATTCACGTGTATTCAATAAGATGTAGCGGATTCACAAAAGAGACAACCGATAGTCTCTGCAGACGGGATATAAATATTCTTATCTCGAGTAACCTAAAAGTTACTGAAACTGAATTATTCGAAACTAAATTTTAAGACGTATGTGACTTGGTAAATTGTGCGAAGTACGTAACTTTTTAAACTGTGACGAGTGTAAACTGTGACCAGTATAAACTGTGTCCTCAGATTTTAAGAAATACGTGACTTTTTCGAAATCCTTAGCGCATATAAACCCCAGGGCTACCTTTGACAATTGGCTTACGTTCGCAGCAGTCATACTGACAACTTCAATATACGAATCGCGTACTTAAACTCTTCGAGTACTAAGTAACGAATCAAACTGTCCCATTCGCAAATAGAGCGCTCACAGAAAAAACTAATAATATAATTTGTTGCAGAAAATTTTTAAGAGCTATAAAGTTTTGTTTAGCCAACTTCGCGTCTTTCAAAAAACATGTGTTTGTCATGGAAAGCAAAAGAAAGTTTAACCCATATTTGTACGAAAAAGTCTCCGGAAGAAAAGGTCATTTGATTAAAGTAAAAAATCTCGTATTTTGAAAAAATTGGCAACGTTTCGGACACAATGTAGTCCCTTTTCAAGCCTTAGAACACCAGTGGAGAAATGAGTGAAAGAGACGCTTAAAACTCCGTCTTGGTATTAAAAATAAATATGGATTTAGTTTTATGATTGTGAAAATTGGAAATGTGAGAAGTTCAAAAAAAATAAGCAAACTTTATAAGTGTGTATTTGTTAAGATACACATTGATGGTTAAAACACAACATTTTGATTTTCATTTTAGCTAAAGTTAACATCAAAATACCAACACATTTTTCAATTATTAGACATCTTCATTAAACTGGACAGTCCCACATTTGTTCTCAAATCTAAAAGAGATACACATATTTATTGAAAAAACATTGTGAAAACCAAAAACTCCAAAAAACAGCGGAAAACGTTATCCTTGAACGCCATGACTCAAAGTTTATCATGTGAAGTTAATTTTCGTTGCAATTATGGGAAAAAATGAAAAATTCACTCCTAACTTCTAACATTTAAGAATCTTAATAAGTGAAATAAAAGAGTTTGAAGATGAATTCAACACTAAATAGACTATATCTTTTAAGCAGTCCAACATTCAACATATTATCGACATGTCAACAATTAACGTGGCTATGTAAAAAAATCGGTTTGTCTAGTCCATTCCTAATCCTATCCCACAAACAGAAACTTACGAAATTTAACCTTTAATGCCTATTCCCAAACATACCTGTTCTGCCCTCCTGGCAATAATTCCAGACTACGAATACCTACTATAATATCTTTAGATAATTGTAAACAATGGCCAAATTGAAATGTGCAAACGAATGCAACCCACTTAATTGATGTCAGAAACGCATTGTCGTGAAAAAAGTATATTAGGAATCATTTACTTTGCTTTTATAACACGTATGGGTAGATACTTTTTGATCCCTATGAGTCCATTGACGCTAATGTGTTGTGTGAATCGGGACACATTGAAATTAAAATTTAGGGTACAACAAAAATTATAAGCAAAAACAAATGCATACTGAACAGATTAAATATTGCATTGAAATTAGGTTTAAAGAGAACTTACTTAAAGAAATAATCTATAGAAAGAACTTATCTCTACCTCAACTAGGTTCTTTCAAATAAGTTAAGACAGCCAACTCTGAAAATTAGGACCTTTAATTTAAACATTCTAAAGCAATCCGTCTATGACTTCGAGAAATCAGTAGATAAAGTCAGTAGGAACAGCCAAATACTTTCCAGGAGGAAACATGCGACTAACTGGATACGCGACCAAGGTTACCTAGCTATTGCGATAATAATAGCGGTCATAGGATACAAATGCAACATGCTGGTACTACTCCTTCAATTTTTACCGAGAATAGTTTGTTTCCTCTACGTCAAATTCTTCTTTTTGCGAACGTGAGCACTGCGGGCTTTATTCGGGACAGCCATAATTGATGACGACCGAAAGTCTTAGTCGAAGGGACTTTAGTACAAGGCTCAAACTAGGATTTGTAGGTAGCTTGAATTTACGTCTATAGACTTTGCGATTGCAAATATTGGGACCATTTTCGTATACTTACATGTTTGAGAGAATGTTTAAAAATGCTCATTTTGTATTAACCTTTATAAATCATGCTACATCATAAACAATTTATATTTGTATTTTTAGGAAATTCCAGAATCCTAGGTTCTTTAAAAATTGTCACGTCTCAACCCTGAATTCCTTCTCTAAAATTTTACTATTAACTGGACAGACGTCTTTCGTTTATTTAGGGAAAGTTTTTATGTTTTTATACGTAGCTTAAACTCATCTTTGTTATCGCACGAATTGGCAGTTTAAAAGCTTAAGTCCTTTGCCTGCAAACTCAATTTCTTCCTAACCATCTCCCGGATTACAGTTGCAGATGTTTAAAATAGTTAAAATGCAGCAGTTATACCAATCTATGTTTGTCAATATTTAAGATTCTTAAAATCTATATCTTTGTTCGCCGCACGTTCTAGCACTTTAGGGACCAAGTTGTAAAAACTCTTATTTGAACGGATTTACTGTACATCTTTCGTCCAGATTGCATTCACCACTTAAACTGTTTTAGACTCACCGCCCAACTCATTACTGACCCTACCATATTAACCTTTACCGCCGCACAGTGTTTACAATTGTGGGTCCGGATGCAATAAGGGCACATAAAATTTTTTCGTGCGAAAACGAAGTCCCCTGGAGGCTTTAGAAAAAAATTTCGAATTTTAATTT
>NC_046659.1:124035576-124040721 GCF_010883055.1 Belonocnema kinseyi | reverse complement strand
TTGAAAATTAAAATTCGAAAATTTTTTCTAAAGTCTCCAGGGGACTTCGTTTTCGCACGAAAAAATTTTATGTGCCCTTATTGCATCCGGACCCACAATTGTACTTAAAATTTGTCTGAAGGTGATTTCACTTCCAAAATATTCTATGTCACAATTTGGGTGTGTCCAAATTCTCCTACTCCTACCTTCCTCAGCCAATAAACAATCAGCATCCCTTCTTCAATTTGTACCTCACCTACGCTAACTTGAATTGGAAGTTTGTACTCAAATTTGGACTCATTTGGAATTGAAATTTTTGTCCTTCTTTATTATTTATTTAAAACATTTTAAATTTGAACTTTGAACTCATTTGAACAGTGCAGTGAAGTGTACAAAAAGGTAGAATAAACTGTACCTGTGGACCTCAAATTTAGGATTAATCGATTGCACCGAGAACTTCAAGAAACAACGGCGAGTCTCCAATTTTGTTCCTTCCTTTCCTTAATATTTTCCCACAAATTTACGCGCCAAAATGTCGAAAAATCGTGCGATTTTGAAGATAGACTGTTTGAATTAATTGCAGAAGCTAGCGATCATATCTCTAGCAAAACAATTCCGTCGACAGCTGCTCTCAGTAACATTTCATCAACTTCAACGGCAAATCGTTATGCATCATCTCCAATTACAGTTAATCAGGGTTTTGGCTATAGTTTATCGAAAATTCCATTGCCAACATTTGATGGCTCTTTCGAAAAATTGATCCAATTTCGCGATTCGTATAAAGCGATAGTCCATGATAGGGAAACAATTGCGAACATTGATAAATTCAACTACTTGAGGCAGGCACTTAAAGGAGATGCAGCGCGCGTAATTCAGTCGTTAGGTATATCTGAGGCAAATTATCACATTCCGTGGAAAAGTCTGACGGACCGATACGAGGACTCTGACGCTCTCATTCATCATCACACCAAGGCACTTTGCGAACATAAAATAATTTCGAAAGAATCGTTTGTAAAACTTCGGCAATTCATTAACGATATTAATACTAATGTACGAGCGTTAAAAACACTAGGACAACCCACAGACTCATGGGATACTTTGTTATTATATCTCATGAGTAAAAAATTAGATTCCAACACCAAACGCGAGTGGGAAAAACATCAAGCACAAACTGTCATCTCATCAGCAACCAGCAGCTGCACAATCAAGTTGAGCGACTCTGGGAAATGGAACAGGTTGTTGATAGTAGTTGCCGGCGGACTATCGACCCAGACAATCTTTATGAGCAGCATTTTGTCTCAACTACTAAACGTGCACCTGACGGAAAATTCGTGGTTCATATTACTTTCACGGACAAGGTCAATGAACTAGGCGAATCTTTAAAAGCTGCAAAAAGGCGGCTTCATTCAGTAGAACGAAAATTGAATAAGGATTCTCAACTCAAAGATGGCTACCATGCATTCATGAACGAGTATGAATCTTCAGGCGACATGACAGAGGTTTCACCAGAAAATATGCACTCTGATGGTGCATCATATTATTTGCCTCATCATGCTGTTATTAAACTGGACAGCACAACTACGAAATTGCGTGTCGTTTTCGACGGATCGCAGCGAACAACGTCAGGATTGCCACTGAACGATGTACAGCACGTTGGACCCACAGTTCAAGACGATCTCTTCTCAATTGCACTGCGGTTTCGAAAATATAAATATGTACTTTCAGCGGACATTGCCAAGATGTAACGATGTATCTACGTTGACGAGCAGCGAAGCAAGCTACAGAGGATTCTGTGGCGAACTGACAGCTCTTAGCCTATTAAAATCTTTGAGCTGAATACAGTCACTTATGAAACGGCGGCAGCACCATTCTTAGCAACTCGCTGCCTACGACAGCTTGGAGAAGATTCCAGAGAACAATATCCAACTGCAAGCAGAATTATCATCCAAGATTTTTATGTGGATGACCTCCTCACGGGCGCGGACACTCCTGAGGAAGCTCGAATTCTCAAGAATCAACTCACGTCTATTTTGTAACCAGCCGGCCTTTTTCTTCGGAAATGGGCATCGAACGACGAACGAGTGTTCTTGGCTGACGACCAGCCGAATGAAGATCGAATGATTCAGGGCGATAAGAATCCCAAAACATTGGGATTGCTTTGGAAATCGACCACTGACGATCTTCGATATTCAGTGAATTTTCCCAAGCCATCAAATGTGACAAAAAGGACAATTCTGTCACTGGTCTCACAAATTTTCGACCCCCTTGGCATTGTGGGTCCTGCCATTGTACGAGCAAGGATTTTCCTCCAAGAACTTTGGAAAGTCAAGTTAGATTGGGATGAAAATTTGCCTCAAAAAATGCATGCAGAATGGATAGAGTTTCGAGACGAACTGGATAATCTCAACCAAATCAGTGTTCCACGACTCATTCTGTGTAACAACCCAGTTAAAATAGAATTGCACGGGTTTTGTGATGCTTCTGAAAAAGCTTACGGAGCATCTATCTATGTACGTTCGATGGATGATCAAGGAAATGTCATAGTCAATCTTTTGTGTGCTAAATCGAGAGTGGCTCCATTAAAACATATTTCTTTGGCTCGTCTAGAACTTTGTGGAGCTCTATTACTGGCTGAATATTTTCACAAGGTTAATACGTCACTGGATATGAAATTCGATCATTCATTTTTCTGGTGTGATTCGACGATCACACTCGCATGGATTAAGGGTCTCTCTTGCAAGTGGGAAACTTATGTTGCCAACAGATCTACAAAAATTCAAGAATTGACGAAAGAAGGAATTTGGAATCACGTTTCATCCTCAGATAATCCAGCAGACATCATCTCAAGAGGAATCAATCCAGCTGGATTATTGACATCAGACCTCTGGTGGCATGGACCAGCATGGCTATAGCGAGATCCTGATAACTGGCCCACTCCACAAACAGTCGATCTTGAAAATGTCCCTGGAATGAAGAAATATCTTACTTCGAGTCAAGTTACTGTAACAAAACGTGATTCAGGTATTTTTGAACTTTTTTCATCATTCATGACATTGTCTAGGGTACTTTCGTGGTGTTTTAGAATTTCATACAATTTAGCTAGGCCCACGACGGACCTCAAGACAGGCTATCTCACACCTATTGAAATAAAATCAACAAAAAATAGATTGATAAAAATGGTACAAACAGAATACTTTCGCACTGAGATTCAGGCTCTTGGACAAAAAAGAGAAATCTGCAACTCGAGCAAACTCAAATCACTTCAACCATTTCTCGACGACTCAGGATTGCTTAGGGTGGGCGATAGACTACGGTACGCCCCGATTTCCTACGATCAGAAGCATGAAATTATTTTACCTGCGAATACAGCCGATAAATGCGCGCTGACTGTCAAAGCGTAATGTCATCACTACGGACTCGTTATTGGCCACTCTCATGTAAAAACGCAGTCAAGAATGTTCTACAAAAGTGTATTCGATGTTTTCGAGTGAGGCCAGTAGGCACAGAATATATCATGGGAAATTTACCTGCGGCACGAGTCACACCGTCTCGACCTTTTAATTCCTGCGGAGTTGACTATGCAGAGCCGTATCTCGTTAAGGATAGACCTCGAAGTAAAACGATCACGAAGGCATATCTATGCATATTCGTGTGTTTCGCGACTAAAGCGGTCCATTTGGAATTGGCAACGGATTTGTCAACGTCGGGATTTTTAAGCTGTTTTCATAGATTTATATCTCGACGAGGTCTTCCACAAGATGTATACTCGGACAACGGAACCAACTTTGTCGGCGCTAAAAATTAATTAAATGAACTCGCAAGACTGTTACTTACCTCAGAACATAAGGAACGTGTGACGAATTTTGCATCTCGAGAAAAAATACACTGGCATTTCATTCCTTCTCACGCTCCACATTTCGGTGGATTATGGGAGCGAGCCGTAAAATCAGTAAAATATCATTTGAAGCAAGTCATCGGCGAAAAGGCACTCACTTTCCTTGAATTATACACTCTCTTGACTCAAGTAGAAGCCTGCTTGAATTTCAGACCTTTGTCACCCTTATCTGTTGATCCCAATGACCTCGAACCTCTCACTCCTGGACATTTCCTTATTGGAGGCTCATTGGTTACACTACCGTAACCAGATTTGCGTCATCTTCCTGTATCCCGTTTATATCGTTACCAGCATATACAACAGATGGTCCAGCACTTTTGGCAGCGCTCGCAAAAGGAATATTTGCACCAACTTCAGCAGCGGTACAAATGGTCACATACGAATCAAGATCCTATTAAATCAGGATCGTTAGTCCTGTTGAAGGAAGACAATCTTTCCCCTCTTAGGTGGCGTCTAGGACGAGTCACAGAGCTGCATCCAGACAAGGACAACGTGACACGAGTGGTCTCAGTTAGAGTTGGAAAATCAACCTTACAGCGACCAGTATCGAACTTGTGTGTTCTTCCAATGGACACATCAACAACGAGTGATTAACGTCATCACTGAATTATGATACTCTGTATTTCTTTTTAATGGAACCTTCTTTAGATTTTTCAGTTTCGAATAATTTTCTATCTGTATCCAATTTAATGTATAGTTTTAAATGTAGCTGGTTACGTTTGCATGTAAGAATAGTACCTTTAATTTCTATTTGAACCTGACTTGTTTAGAAAGGAGACCTTTCAAGGTGGGCGGAATTTTTTAAGAGAATGTTTAAAAAAGCTCATTTTGTATTAACCTTCATGAATCATGCTATATCATAAACAATTTATATTTATATTTTTGGGAAATTCCAGAATTCGAAGTTGTAATTGTACTTTCATTGCAGTCAGGTCTTCTCTTTAGAAATTGTCACGTCTCAACCTTGAATTCCTTCTCTAAAATTTTAGTATTAACTGGACAGACGTCTTTCGTTTATTTAGGGAAAGTTGTTATGTTTTTATACGTAGCTTAAACTCATCTTTGTTATCGCACGAATTGGCAGTTTATAAGCTTAAGTCCTTTGCCTGCAAACTCAATTTCTTCCTAACCATTTCCCGGATTACAGTTGCGGATGTTTAAAATAGTTAAAATGCAGCAGTTATACCAATCTAAGTTTGTCAATATTTACGATTCTTAAAATCTATATCTTTGTTCGCCGCACGTTCTAGCACTTTAGGGACCAAGTTGTA
>NC_046659.1:124016946-124035476 GCF_010883055.1 Belonocnema kinseyi | reverse complement strand
TTGTACCTCGCCTACGCTAAGCCTACTCTAACTGTATTTTCAGAAATCAGTTATGAACTGCATCCCGTAGCAGAACGTAATTATTCTCGTACCCGGTCTTGATCTAAAACTAATCTGAGATCCACGAATATCTTATCATTACCAGATTACAAATATATATCATTTCTTTCTGTAGTGTTACATTGTTTCTTATTAAATAAACAAATTATGTACAGTTTATGAGTTTTTAATTTAGAACAGTTACGCATTCGAACATTACCTAAAAAAACACCATTAACAATTTTTTATAACAAAAAAATAAGTTTCAACTTTTTTAGCGCTCATAGTATACTATGAATAAATTTGAAGTAAAAATGTTCAATATTTTGTGATTAGAGCGATTTCAAGTAAAAAAAGACAGAATTTCTTTAGTTTTTAACATTTTTATCTATCGAAATATTTCAAAAACAAACAGAGCTTCAACTTTTTTGTCAGGAAACAGAGATCCGCGTTTAAATTTTGAATAAAAATACATGTTTCAAAAATTAAGACCAGATGTGCTCCACAGAGGCTTCATGCCCATCCTAAAACTAAATAATAATTTGCTTATGATAATTAGCTTCATGATTAAACTGAATATTTACGTTCCTTGTTTGCATCTGCAGTAATTCTGACAGAAAGCGACTTTTCTTAACCCATTAATGACCAAAACTAGTTTCCTTCGATAAAATTTAGTGACTTTTTGTATTGTGCTTTGTATTTACCTAATTAACACAAGTGCTTCAAAAAAATTCCAAAATTTTCTTATCTGTTTTCAGGTCGCAAATGCGACTCATGGCCATTAATGGGTTAAGTTTTTTCTTCGAAAAAAAATAACTAATCGGGAAATGTCCACGGTGCACTACAAAATTCAACACTGTTGTATAATAGACAAAAGTTGATAAATACATAACCAGCGGGCATGAAATTTAAAGATGTTTTTAGAACGTACTAAAGACTTTTTTAGGACGTAAGGTTTAAAATATGTCTTTAGAACGTCCAAAAAACGTTCTAAGCTAGGCACTTGTGCGGCCGACTGTCAGAATTTCTTTTGTAATTTACAAACAAATAAAACTAAGGGTGATAACTGCATTATTCAAGAGAAAGAGCAAGGATTCACGTGGACCTTCTTTAAAGACTTAATAATTAGGTGTCCTGATTAATATTAATATACATATGTTATATGTTCCGAATAAGCCGCTTCTCTCCTAGATGTTATTTACGACAGCTTTGTTTTCATTGCATGATCATTTTTTAATATAAATTAGAAATGAGCGTAGCAGGTTATTATTAAATTACCAGCTATGAATCGATAACATTAAATAATTTTGTAAGCATACATTATTAACTAATATTGTTGTAGTCGATCAATTTTTTTGCTAAAAAGTAAAATTTTTGGGCTTAAAATTCAACAGTTTAGTAGATAATTCCTCCCTATTTTTTTGATCATAAATTAATTTAATTGATTAAAAATTGAAATATTCTATTTTTAAATGCGAATGTATCCTTTAAGAGTTAGAAAGGTAGCTATTTAGTAAAGTCATAATTTGGGTTGGAAATCAACCTTTTTATTGAAAATTCTACTATCTTCTAAACAATTTTGTTTTGCCTAAAAATGTTCATGTCTAGATAAAAGTTCATCTCTGTTATTGAAAATTCATGTCTTTTACATACAAATTTAACCATTTCATTGTTATTGACTTGAAAGCTTAAGAATTTAAAGCGTTTTTAGGTTGAATGGATTATTTTATCAACATTAATTTTATTTAAATGAATTTATTCCCCTATAAGTCCCCTTTTTGTGACAAATTGTTCGATTCCTCCCCTTTCAGGATTATTTCGGACTGTGAAGTGTGATGTTTTAATAGAATTACGACAAAAATATGTTTCTCAGCAAGGAATTATTCTTAAGATAAAATAAGAAACTGGCGAATTACAATAATTTTGTATTTAAAAATGACCTATTCAAATCAATTGATTTCGATTTGCAACATTTTTTTTGTATATACAGGCAGAAAGCTACGAATGTTTCCGAATTAGGTATGAACCAACATTAATATAATAATAGATGTAATATATAACAGACTTCAAAATCATATAAAAATTTTCGGTTTCCGGACATACTTTAATCGGGTGAAGGACACAAGTCTTTTAGGAAAAGAAAAAAAAACCTTAAATATTTATCTATATCCTGAGTTATCATTAAAATATTATATAACGGATATAAAAATTAATACAGTGTCTGATATCTCTCTCGAACTGTAAAGGATAGCTTTTGATGCACCTAGGGTATTCTAGGAGTAAAAGGTAAGCTGAGATCTCTACTTTCGTACGGTTGCTTATGTAAAGCTGCACTATAGAGCGCAAATTCTCTTAATCCTGCACCTATTCTTGGCACTGTCACGTATATGTAGTTGTCGCGTGGGCAGTTACTTCGATCATCCTCTTGGAAAGGGGAAGCTGTATAATATTGGCCTCCTATATGCAACTGGGCGCTCATCGGAAAGTGACGATTATGATTATGATTGGAAAGTGGAATGTTGGCACTAAGCCAAAAAAAAAGAGAACGTTTCCCCATTCGTATAAAAGGAGGACGATCACCGTTAATTTGTACACCTTGATGCAGCCAGTCCGGTACTTCACTATTGAATAGTACGTCGACTACACGTCCAGAACGCATACAACCATCATGCATTGTTAAGAAAATCCTGTTGTCAGGTAAATGGCCATCTGCACCTAGTTTTGTAAGAAAAAGTTGATTTTTATTAATTTTTTCCGCATTTGTAACATAAACTTTTAACAACTTTGAACAGCCACTGGTAAAAAAAAATTACTCTATGCATGCAGGAAATTGAAACTATTGTTTTGGAAGCAGTTTATTAATGACTTGTAAAACTCTATAGCTAGAGGACAATTTATTTTTCACATTGAAAATACGCATTGCGCGCGAATAACTACATATATTTCGGAAAAGACACTTTTCGTTACATGCACATATCAGTCACATTTTTTTGCCAGTGTAATTAATATTAACAAAGTGAGATGTTCCGTGTAACTCCTGAATTTTTGGAAAGACTTAACAAATAATTATTTTAATTGTTATAGATTAAATTTACATTTTTAAAATATAATATATTTATCTGCATGTTCTATATATTTTTTGTCATTACAACAACAATTATCATATTCTTTTTTTAATTGTTACCTATTATGCGCGGCGAATCACTAATTTGCATCCTATGACAGTTTTATCATTTTATTTTTATCCCACTTGAAGCTGTTTTCATTGCATACAAATTCCTTAGTATAAATTAGAAATGAGCATAACAGGTTGACATCATGTTAAAAGCAATAAATGAATTTTCGTAAATATAAAAAAATCTGCTTCGCAGAATTTTTAAAGCTGTCAGCATATGTTAGTGGAAAAGAAGAGTTGATCTTCTCGTCTAATATTCAGATTATCAAATCAAAAGATTGACATTTCTATTACACCTTTTAGAAATTTATTATTTTTACTCTCATGTTATGTCTGCGAAGGCTTTATTTCGTGATGTGAGTTTAAAATCATTTACTTTGAGTTAAAATGATGCAAAAACATTCTAGAATTTATAATAAATCCTCAAGGTTTGACAATTGTTGCCGACGGGCGAACCCATCTACCTGATTCCCGAATCGTTTGTTATGATTGTAAAACAAAACGCCGAGAAGTCTCTAGGAATGATACATTGTAATTGAGGGAAATTTTTCTTATTTCCTTGCGTGTTACCGTATAGGGTCTAAAAGTGTAGTGTAAGATCGGATGGTATTATTTTCGGGTAGATGCTTTCCGATCGTCGGTACGTGCGGTAGTATTGTGCTTGCGCGGATGCCGAATGGTGTGTAGTGGTCATGTCATTAGCGATGGTGGTGTGGTGGTCAGATCTAGCCCACCAGGGTGTGATCGCGCGGTGGCTTATTGCTGTTTCTCTGACGTCACATAGTGATTAGATATGAGTATGAAGTGGGATGATGAATGGCTCCCGACCTCCAAGGAATACCCTGGTCAGGTTAGGAGGTGAAAAACAGAATATCTTTATAGGTGAAACGAGAGGAGCTCGCAGAGCACCTGTATGACGTAAGGAGAAGTGAAGGAGGTCGGGATCTGCGAATACCAAGAGTAATTCAAGAATAGGCGGAAGGACGTATGTGGTGCGTTGAAAGAGTGTTGCGCTCGGCGAATATCTTATCACATGTTAAATTCATTGTAATAAAGGACAGTGCATTATTTTTGTAAATGTAGAAGTGTTCTTGTAATTTGACCACCCCGCCTTTCATTCGATTTTCGACAGTGGAACCGTCCCGGTTCGCAACAAAAATTGTTTGTGGAAGATACGCGTTTACAGGGGCGCACACTCTGTCCGCCACCGGGGTAGCGACGGGCTGTTTTTAAATGAAAAAGAATGCTTTTTCTTCATTTTTGCTTAAAATCATGAATTGTTTAGTATTATTTTCAGTAAAATCTACATTTCACAGTCCATTTCACTCACACCTACTCCCCATCCACCCAACCTCTTAGGTCCCCCCCTCCAGTTGGAATAGCAACCGCTACTTTTCATACAGGGGTTTTACGCCCCTGAACGTTTGTCTGATTTTATGTGTTATCTCCAACGGATCAGGAAATGAAAAACTGTAAAAAGTTATGGAAACATTCATTATCACCTGGTACGTAAAAATACGCATTCATGAATATATCAAAATTTCGGAACCAACTTCAGGAGGATCTTAAAGAATCTAGTTCATTACAAAATAGATATCTATTTTCACTCACGGTGATAAGTATCTCATCTGATCGCTCATTTTCCATCCCGATCATAATACAGACTTGCTATACATATCTTCCTTTAATTCTTGATTTTTCATGGTATCATAAAGGGAACAAAATACGTCAAGCGTTCCCCCTAAAATTAATTTTTTTTTTGTATTGGGTTGAAACTTGGCTGAATTATAGTCCTAGTGGACCTACATCAATTTACCGAAACATAGGTTTATTTTTTAACTGCTTATTAATACACTAGGGCCTCAGGTTTCCACCTTTTCACGCGTTTCTTTATATTCACGTTAGTGTAACTTCTTTTAGGATGACCCAATTGCACTTCTATAATAGGGTTTTGAAAATCTTATTTCATATGCTTTATGTTTCTTATAACGATAGCTTAACAAAACCTTTTTTTTTAATCAAAATTGATATTTTCCATACTTTAAGAATAAATTAACAGAAGGATAATTTCTCGTACAGTTTGATTTTATGGAAAATATAGCATTTGTAGCTCAGAACGCCGTACAAGCTTTCCATTGATATGATGACCAAGTATTTTCACAGTAGTTATTTATTACAGAGAAGATGATCAACTGAAACATCATAGCATGGCCATATTATTGAACGCTCTGTCTCTTGATTCTGTGGCGTACATGCATTTTAGAAAATAATTGTCAATTACTTGAAGAGTAATTTGAAATTCAAGAAAATATTTTACTTTTCTGACGGAGCAGCAGAGCACTTCAGGAGCAAGCCTTGTGATGGACTTGGTGTAAATTTGAAGAGTCTTGCTGCACAAGCTAGCCTACAATCCTCTCCATAAGGTCAAATTTTGACAGCACAAGCGTTATACGAATGGGTGTTCAAAAACTTTAAGGGAACGATAATTATATTTAGCTTTAAAGAAAGCCATGCTGTAAATGCAGAAGCATTAAAAGATAGATTCGAATCTGCGGTGACGATACCAGGTACTTTAAAGTACCATTCATTGCGGAAGTTTAACAAGGTATGCTCAAACGTAAAAATTTAAATTTGACTGAGGAAACATTTCCGGTCCAATTTTTATCTTAAATTATTTCAAAGAGCATAAACAAGTATTTTTTTAATAGAAATTTTTTTAAACTATGTTTTTTTTCAAAATTCCATTTCAATTTTGATTTTCACAAAAAATTAAGATACCGCTATAATAAACTTAAAGTACATGAATAGAGCTTTCCAAAAATTAATTCACTTGGAATATAATTCTGCCAAGTTTCAACCCGATCGGAGAAAAAAAATAAATTTTAGGTGGGAACGCTTGACTTATTTTGTCCCAAATAAAGAATCGCAATGCATTTAGTTTCGTTATGACTAGTGTGGCAAAACTTACATTACATTTGGGATTCCATTTATAAATAACATAACGAAGTAGAAACCCAAAGTTCTGTTTTATTTTCAATAACGTAACATAACGGAACATTAGCTTCGACTGTGACCCTAAAATTAAGTACTGTCTTTTATTATAGACATTTGGCTAATTCTTGTTCTGAAGGAGCTGGAAATGGGATAGGATTGCGGAAAATTTTGCAAAAGTAGACAGTTCAAATATATAACACAAAATGCAGCCTCGCAAGATTCAACGTTGTATTAACACAAATACCTAAATGTTAAAGATGGATTTAATACAATATTTGACTTACTTTTAAAATGCAGCAAACCGACTAACATAAGGAGTAGAATTGTAGTAAAAATATTCATCTTTCCGCGAATAGACACAATGGCACAGAACAGAAATCTGAGCTTCAAAGAATTTCGTATGAACAATCAAGATGCGTTGCTACTATATATACTAAATTTTATGACACCTATTCCATAAATTCTTCCTTCGCTATTTGAACTAAACAGAGTTAAAAATGAATACTGCTCATTTCAATCTAAAAAGTTACATCATGTGTTCAAGATAACATGGTAAAGGCATTAACAGCAAATATTCAAATAAATACCTTTAACTCTCATTCTTTTCTCATTTATAATGACCAATTAAAATATAAAATGAATTATTTTGCGTTAAGTGCAACACATTATTATGCGTCTATAAGATTTTGGGCTTCGCGCTACGCGCTAGGCCTTTGCACTTTTCTCGCTTTTATGCACAGATATATTTAAAGAAAAGCTTAAACGATTCAATTTCGTCATTTGTTTATTGTGAATTTTCCTTTATTAAATTTAAAAATAAAGTCCTTCTTTTACTCGTTGTCCAAATTTTTTAGATATTTTTTTAAAAATTAAAAAAACGGGTGCAAGAAATCTTCCATCGGCAGATACGGTTGGCTGAATTGTATAGCTATGCGTGTTGGAAGAAACCAATTGAAGAACCATTTTCACAGTTTTTGTTCCTTGAAAGTTCTTCCACTGTGTAATTTAAAATTAAAGCCACTTTGATAGGAATTGAAAACGTTGGTTTCGCCGTACCTAAGAATTTCTTATTTCACACTGTTTTTGAAAACATCACATTTTTATTATATATCACTAGATTCATGTAAAGATGACACATATATAAATTTTGTGATTTTTAGAGAAACAAAGTTAAACTGAGTTAGTTTCCATATGCAAAAACATGATGCTTTAATCCATGCCATTTCAATTCATATTTCGTTTGTAAAACCCATCTTTGAAGATCTATATCGTAAATCTTGTATAGCTTATCTTTTTGGTCACCAACACTATTAACTTGTTTTTTCCCTTTCTTTAAATGCCGCTATGAACAAAGCTTCCTAAACCTTCGATGAGCGCTTGTAAAAAGATTAGCTGTTTTTTTTTTAAATTCCAATAGTCAACTGCTTCTCTTTTATAGTAGAAATTAACTGTCTCCTCTTGATATATGGTAAGCATTCATGTACTTCAACACAACCATTTGCTTCTTCTTGTGCTTCAGCTTCAATCAGTTGTACGTCAATTTGACTAGCCCCATCAGCAAATTGAAAGTGAACTAAACTTTCAATAATAAATGAGGTACCAAACATATTTCTTCCTATAAAGCATCTATCACATCGTGCAGCTGTACCTCCTCAAGTGTTATTTCTGAAGGCTGAATGCTGTGTTTTTCAGCATTGAACGTAATTGTCAATAATGATATTATATTCAACACATTGTTCATCATTTTATGTAGTTGCACTTCAAACAATAGAAAGACAAACACATTTATAATTGAAAAAATATTTGTTACTTGCGGTTTATAAACATGCCTGTATCTATTCAAATCGTGATTAATTTAATAATTTGACGACCTGATACATGCACACTTATTAATACAAAAGTGCACATTCTATCACCCATTCAGCTTGCGAATAGGAAATATTTTTTCTATTTATTGTTAGCAATTTTCAATGGAAATGTGTACGCGTCTGAACATAAATAAAAATTCTTTAAACAGTTCTGTTATATATATATATCATCTATAAAATTACTTGTTGAACAAAACATAAACTGTTTTTGAGTGGTACTTTCTAAATAACAAGGTTTTATTGATATTGGAACATGTGTAATCGTTAACAAGATATCTGTTATATTATTATTGATTGACTAAACGGAATATTCTAAGCCGTTACTCACAGGAACTTTATATTAATAAATATATTTCTTATTCATTGATAATATTATGGGGAAGCATTCTGGGGGTAGTTTTTTTGAATTATGATACTCTAGAGGGTAATTGTTTTTACGACTCGAGCTAATATTGTAATAGTGTATCAATTAGAACAGTATTGTGTAAAGACAAGGAAGAATAAACAATTTTACCTCTTAAAACAGTTTGAGACTCAAAAATATCAAAAGGGTGATATAAACGCCTAGGTATGAACGATTGCCTGAAAAATTTTTTTCATAGTCTGTGATCCTCTTTTTACCTGCAAAATAACAAAAAAGTCGAAGCCTGACATCAACTTAACCTATTACTTATTGCATTACTTATTGCATTATATTATATTAATGTCTTACTTATTGATTATAAATGTTTGTATTGAGAACTATGTACAATAATCGAAAGAAGTTTCTAAAACATGAAACATTACAAGTAGAACCGTTTATTAAAAGAACGCGAATTTGTAACATTTTTGCTACACCACGTTTCATCTCCACTAACACAATGTATTTATTAATTACTATTTTTTACCCTTAAGATGGCAGGCGGATCTCAGAAGCCCGGCGGGTCACAATTTTCGAGTTACAAAGAATTGTGTATCAGTATGGGCTTGTGCGTGAAAATTTCTTTGGCGAAGTCTAAATACATGAAAAAATTTAAGTTTTCTGAAATTTCTTTTTGTTGAGTGCTCCACAGAAACGTATATATTTTTGACTTACAAAAAAATGGGAAGCCTGGCCTCACAGGCCCGCTGTTCCTTGCAACATCAACTTTGAATACCGTGAGGAGAAGAGTATGCATGTCACTCATATTTGCATGAAAAAATAGTTTTGATAAATATATTTCAGTTTTACAAATACTTTGTTTTAATTGTTTGAAGGATTTATATTTATTTGCTTGTCTGCTTCTAAAACACATCTGCTGCTCGCGCGTGTAAACATAATTTCGCGTAACTCTTTCAAAAGTGTGTGCGCATTTGCAACGCGTGATATTGTGATGTTGTAGTGATTATGCTGGCATAGTTGTTGTAACAGTTGCAGTGCTGGAATTTAGAATGAACAAAAGTACAGGTTCTAAATCTTTTTTATAACGCAACAAAAGAAGGCGTGGACACTATTCGCCAAAATTTGGTATTCATATATGGTTCAATGTAAAACGAATCAGTGATCTCACGCAACGTTTTTAAATTAAAAAGCGTCTCTTCAGTCGTAGCTTTTGTGATTCATCGCAATTTTACTGGAAAAAGCGAGAAATCAGTTGGCTTCACAAGACAACGTATTTTGATAAATTTAACCGATCAACTCGTGCATTTGCAAATAAAGGCAAGAAGCAATGCTGACTTGAGTACTCTTTGCCGGCATAACTTGTTTTTATTTCTTAATAATAATAACGCATTGTGTCCGCCATCAAAATATCGGAAAGTTAACAAAGCCTGTTTGACATGCCATACAAATGTGTGCAACAAATATTTGTTGATCATGATTAAGTGTCGAAACTGTGAAAAACTGCCAACGTTGGGCGAATCGGATAGCGAATAATTATGAATTGATTCAGTCCTTTCTTTAATATCTTTTTTTTTCGTCTTTTTTCACATTTGCGATTTTTAAAATTATTTATAATTTAAAATAATTAATTATAATTATAAATAAATATAAATTTGAATATAATATAATCCTAAAATGTTATTATGAATAAAAATGATCAAACTTCTTAGGTTTTTCTATACATTTACAGGAATGAGGACTTTGAATTTCAACGGGCTTGAGAGGGCCGGCTTGCCTTTTAACGTCTTGATTTTAGCTTGCTGTCATAAGGGTTAAACAAAAAATTAATGTCGAATCAAAGATTTTAATTTAAAAATGCGATTGTGACTCATTTTTATCATTATTAAAACAAGGAGACAATATTGTGAAACATGTGGATAGATTACGACATGTCTCCTTCACAACAGAGAATATTTACGAGTATGTAACATACAAGAATCATTGTCTTTCCAGATAAGGTATATTTACTCATGATGAGAAAAACAGTTTAAATTATATCATACTCTTATTGCGTACATCGCCAAAACTTCTAAATAATTACTTCAAGGAGAAACGATATGCAGCAGTATCCATATATAATATTAAATATATATTTCAAATATATATCTATATATATATATATAATATTGTTTATAATTATTTTGTTTATAATTTAGGAATATGAGAATCTCAGAGATTGGGCGTCATCATCTCGGACGGTCGATGCAAGGATCAGAGAGGGTCCCGAGTGCATGTATTGACTATCCTTGTAGATTATAGTAATAAAAAATAAATATATTATAGATCTTAGATTGCAAAGGAAAAAAAGAAATTAATACAATTTATTGATTAACATTTTTAGAATAGCGGTAATTGTTAACTAATGTTTATTTTTCATTCTAACTACTACTTCTACAAGATATTTAGGTATTTTTAATTAAGCTTGAGTTTCTTTGTTGTGATTGAGCATCATATGAAAATAATTGGTTTAATATATTGCTTATAATAATTAGCTTACATCTTAAACTAAATATATTTGTTTCTGAAGTGTATCTACAATAGTTCTGACAAAGAGCGACTTTTTAAAAGCTTTTTCTTCGAAGAAAAAAACAACCAATCATAAAATGTCCACTGTGCGCCCCAAAGGATGCTTTCCGTGCTGCCTCCTTGGGTGTTCAATCCACCACTGTTAGATAATGAGAAAAAGGGTAATAACTAGCTAATTACTAAATCATAAAATTACAATTTTGTCTCAATAAGAAAGTATTAATTGGTCAATGCTGCCAATTAAAAACGCAACTCATGCCCTCCATAGTTAGCATATATAAATTTGTATTTACATTCCATAAAAAGACACGAGCTGCAGTTTTAGTAACAATCATTTCGAATCAGTACATTCTCATTAGGACTATTTATAATACAATCGTATATTTCTACTCAGGTTTCCATTTTAAAAGGCCTTCGTCCAATATTAAGTAAAAGTTTAATACATTCCGGTTTAGTGTGATTCTAAGTCGTTTCGATGACAACATAAATAACCTCGTGCAGCCAATTTCATGCCGGTTTGCATTCGCTTGATTTCGCGCCTTGCTATGTATAACGTACTATTTGAAGCATTAAAGAGATAATATTGTATATATAGTCGCACATATAGTTGCGCTTAAATCGTGCGAAATGTATTTTCTGTTGTTAAACTATCTAATAACTAACATTGTAAAATTATCCGAAAAAATACTCTTATATTGTTAAATGATGTGTCTCTTTGCTTGAAAGGATTGATGTAATTTCAGGAGAGCGTTTACATGTAGATTATGGACAATAATAAGATATCCTTGAAATATCTAATGTATGTCGAGATTTCTTCATTGTAGGATATCCTACTAGATCTTTTCGATATCCCTTGCTTATAAACTTCTGTGCTCATACTCTGGCACATTGTACAGTCGAAAGGAGGTCTCTAAATAAAATTTGAATTTTTTTCCTATTTTTATGTCAACGCTCATTGGAACTTGTTAAGAAAGATTATTATCAGAACGCACATGACGAGAAGTAAAATGATAGTCCGCTATTGGTATAAGAATGCAATTAAGTACAGGATGCATATCCCCATGGTACTTCCAGGAGAGTACTTATAATCCGGACAATTCCGCGATAGTTCCATGGTAAGTAGAGTTATCATGCAAAATATCCAATCAGATTTGCAATGCGCAAAAGAAGCGATTCGCTGTCGAAAAATACGATCCGTTATTTAAATTCATAAGCCATATCGCTTGTTTGTTTATCGAGATTATATCTGTTGTGAATTAAAATAAAATAAAACTCGTTATCTCTGCTTAGTCTGTAGCTTTTACTTGACTGTGGAATTATACTAGTTAGCTGAAATAATTATTTACAAAAATACTATAATAAATAATTAATGTTTATCTTCGATTATAAATTCAGAAAAAGTACAAAAAGTAAGAAAGATTTCGGAAACTTTATAAAACCGCCAGAAATGATTAAGAAACATTTTTATTACACATGGATTTGCTGGATATATGATATACTGAATTTTATCAGTAAGATACGCTCAGCATATTTGAAAATTATCGAATCATGTTTACTATAGAAATTTAAAAAAAAATGCTAACTCAAGTCAATTCATTTTTTATGATTTGAATACCTCGAATAACGATTTTGAAAATGTAATTTCACAATAAAATACTATAGATCATACTAAAATACAACAATGTGCAAATTGAATAGTGTTGTAACAAATGTAATTACTTGTCACATTTTTTAAATATTAGGCAAACTATAAATTTTTTCTAGAATTGAGACACTGATAAAAAATTTAGTTTTTATCCCCCCCCCCCAAAAAAAAAGATACATTTTTAACAAAAAATGTAATAGTTTATACCACAACTAACAAAATTTTAATTTAAGAAAAAGGCAGATGCAATCCACAAAAAAATTCCCTGCCAAATAGTTTAATCCTCATCCAAAGAACAATGTCTTTTCTCCAGAAAGTTGTATTTTGTAACTAAGAAATTAAATTTCTAATAAAATAGATGAATTTTTAAACTAGAAGACGAATTTTTAATAAAACAGTTAAATTTCAGTTAAAAAATGTATTTCCAACCCAGGAAAAAAAGAAAACCCCGATCAATATTTTGAGACGTTTCGGTCACTGTTTTAGCCCTCATCAGTCAAGGAATGAGAAATTTATTAGGTCTGTAAAAAACATGCAAATAATTGAAAAACAATTCAAGCAAAAATAAACAAATTGAATAATAAATAAATAAAATAAGGGTTGTCTCATAGAATAGAGTATGATTCAAATCATTTTTCTTTATATCAAAAAATGCTGATAATACGTCTTTTTAGGTATAGTTCCTTTTCGCCTGAACTGCACGATTTAACTTATCATTTTATAGTACCAAAAATTGAAAAATAATTATTATATGAATGATTATAACATTTGATGTTCTATGGTCTTAATGGTTCATCAAAATATTCTCGTGCAAAAATTGCTTCCTACATTTCACGTAAAAAAAATAATTACAAAATTGGAAAGAGAACAATATTAGCTTTGAATAAGAAACCGGTTTTGAGAGAATTGTAAAACATATCTTCGCCTTTACTTTATTATTTTAAATTCCTTGTTGTTTGAATTCTTGTTGCTTTTTTTATTTCTAAAGGCAGCAAATATGGTTCTCTACACGTGCAAAAATTATAGTAGAATCAAGAAAATATTGGTACAAACACGGGCGATATTAATTGTTTCCCATGCATATTTGAAGGTGTTCATGTTTAATATGTTAGTAAAAAGTTTTGATTAATAATCGACTTTGTTAAAAAAAGTAAATCAGCGATGAATATTCCGTTGAAAACTATAAATAAAAATATCTTTTCCAAATTAAGGTTGTCCTTTTTTTGCAATGTGAGAAAAACAGTAAATTTTTAAGACGTGTTCCCTGAATTCTTTATGTGCAAATTCCGATAACACTGCAAAAATAATTAAAAACGAAATCGCAAAAAATGCGTCAAATTATGTTAATTGCTTCGCATATACTCACTGGCAGAATTTCACCCAAAGCAGGGATTAAGTAGTTAATTATATTTCATGAATGTATAGGTATATAAATGTACCGGAAAAATCATAAAATTATACTTTTAGCAGAAAAAATAATGTGCATACTTTTTTTGGTCTGATGCCTGTATGCACAGGCTGGTCCACTTAAATACTGAAATTTTTGGAACAGTTCTATTTTCTAGGATAATATTCCAGGAAATTATCAATATGATTTTTGTAAGGAAAATACTTTTTAATTTATATCCGAAGAAAACTTATGTTTAGATTAAAGAAATGGTTTTTTAGGCTTCCGAAATTAATCAATCGAATCTTATTATTTTAAAGCAAGAATATTATTACTTAAATAAAATAATTTTTTAGTTAGCTCTTTAAGGCCATGTGAACGTAACCTAAAAAAAAGTTTACATTTTTAAAACCCAACTTACGTCCACACGAAACGCGACACCGAATTGAAAATTTGGGAAATTTAATAAGAAGGACTAAAAAACGTTTGGCTGGTCCCTAGTTTTCACAAATAGAAAAAAAAATTTGTTACAAATTTTTTTTATTGCTTTATTCATAATTATATAAATTTAGAACCAGAGAAATGCTTTTTAGTGCTTCTCATTTAATTTTCCAAATTTTCTGATTCAAATATCTGAAAAAATATGATCGTCTAGTCTCAATATATCAAGAGTTAGGACTCTTGAAAAACACCAAAAAGAACAGAATTTTGTTGCTATTTCCAGCTATTTGTAGTCAATTTCTTTTTCAAACCAGCTATTTTCTTGCTTATCCTACAGAAAACCATTAGGAGAATAAATCATTAAGGACTCATTTTTTCTTAAAAAAAAAAAAATTAAGTAAAATGTTGTAGCCCCTGTAGGTTTCGAGTTATGACCATGTAACTTTGATCCTTTTAATTTGGAAGGCTCTGTGTGTACTGAAAAACGTACTGCGCTCATGGTTCAGCATTTTGGTGGCATATATGCATTTGCTGTTAATTACATTGAAACGTTTTTCTAATTTTTTGTCAAAAAATAATTAATTCTTTAGCGATTGTATAAATAATACGCTTTACACTATCGATTGTGTACATATTTTATGTATATACTTTATGAAAATTACTTCCGGAATATTTGTTTTTGAAAGTAAATAAAGAAAGAATAGCTAGATTAACTGATTCCACATTGCTTATTTATTATATACAAAAAATGTTGTTGAAGGGATTAGTTTTATAACGTTGTATTATTTTTTGTTATTAATTTAAATAATTAATAAACTAATCACTTCAGTAGAAACAATTATTGTTGATTGTTCATAATAAGAAAATATGGAAACAGATTAATTACGTAATAATGAAAAATATAAAAAAATCAATTTTAATTACATTTATCATGTTTATTAAGAAATAATTTGATAAAGAATTAAGTCCATAGAATCTTTAATAAAACAAAGAATTTGAAGATTACGAAAAGATAAAGCTAGTTGATATAAGCGATGAGTTCATCTTTATAAAAATATTATTCACGCCTCCCTGTGATCACGCAGTTTATGCTTACTTAAGCCATCTCTTATATCGAATATGTTACCTTGAATAACAGAAAATAGACGGATAATTATTTGAGGTTTTTAACTTCCAAAATAAATTTATTAGTTAAAGTTAATAGTTTTCAATTATATTTCTATGTGTTCCTAGACTGATGTGTACATTTTATTGATCAAATAAAAGTAATAAAGTATAACACTCAATTGTAAAATTGAAAAATTAACTTTGAATGAGGACTTCTGAATATTTGTATTCTTTAATTCAGAAATTTTCGGATGCAATAAAAGCATTATAGAATAACAATAAGAAACAATGAAATCGAATATTAGGGTCATAGACCAAGGGAAAGTAATTAAATTGAATCATATTAATTATTCTTTCAATCTGCAGCATCAAGTTGAATTATACATAATTTTTAAATAAAATTGGAACTTTTTTCATCAAAAAAATTAACTTCAATAATAATTTATACTTTTTTATGCAGCTATTAAATGTTTTTGAGGATTTATAAACATAAAAAATCTATGATCTTGTCAAATAAAATGACACTTATTTTAATTTTAGGACAGTCATGTAATTAAGTACCTACCGATTAAGAATATTTTCAAAATTAAAATTGAATCTGCTTTCTTATGAATAATTTGCTACAACTAAATCAGTGCATGAAAAAGATCCACGATTTGAACCAACATTGATCGAAGTTAAATAATTTATATCTCAATTTTTTAAACGAAATATTTTCATTTAAATTGTCGTAAAAAAATGTTTCGAATGTTAGTAATTTAAGAAATGTAAAATTGGATTGTTTCTTTTCCTATTTGGAAAATGTAATTATTTAAACAGATTGGTTCAGAAACGTTATTTTTTACGATTAGAGTGGAAACTGCAGGTCTTATTGTCAATGAATAGTGACCCTGAAATTATTTATTGACTGCTGGGCTTAAGATGTTCAGATAAATAAATAAGAAGTCTATGATAATGTCCTGATAATAACTTTTTATTGAATTCTACATAGTTTAGTTACCACCTTACATTACATTAGATTTATAAATTTGTATCCCAAGTCAACACTCGACTTATTCTAGACTAAACCCTAGCGGCTAGGCCCGTATTTACAATATTTGCACAAATATTCAATTACAATATTTGCTATTTGTATTGCTCAAAGAAAATCGCAGTAAAACCTATGAATGGTACAGCGGACTTAAGTTCGACCTGGCACTGGAGCAATAATGCAATTTGAAGACAGACAAAACCCAACTTTTTGCAAAGTCAGTCAACGGACCCACCGGGACTTGAAATAATGTCCGAACTGTGTTGAGCACCATGTCGACTTATGACACAAATATGTTATAATTAAATTCCATCAAAATCTGAAGTCGTCATATATATTTCCTTTAATTCTCATGACACTATTTTTATCCGTTTCAACTTAGTGCTTTTCTGTGAAGGAAGCAGTATTCAATTTAAAAACAATGTATATCTTGTATAAAATAAAAATTAAACAATATAAGTTAAAATATATTTGAAAAATGGTGTGCAATTTATTCAGCGAACTTACTGTGTCTTATAGTGTTTAAGTTTTTGGGCCACTACCATTTCATTCGCGCATGGTAGCGTTGTACGGATGACATGTATTTGCGGCCTGTATTTATCGGCTTCGCTCAACTTTTCCCATGCCGATGGGTCTGCACGTTGAGCTAGTCTAGCGTAGTGAAGATGTGAAAGAGCTTTTTGTATTGCTTGCCACCTAACTTCTTTGTCCTCTACAACTTTTTCACATTTTTCATTCAAATCCTTCTCTCTTATATTAAACAATATTGATAATATTTCTCTTGGGGAATAAGGCCTTGGGGAAAGAGCTGCACGATACATATAATTAGCACGCTCTCCGTATTGCACTGCAAATTTTTAAAATAAATATTATATTATTGATCAAAAAATTCTCTTGTAAAAATCACATTTTATGCACAAAATATCATAAAAAAATTTGAAAGAGAAGAACAACTTTGAATAAAAGAAACCGCTTTGGAGAGAGCTTCTAAAATCTTTATTTGCGTATACTCACTGGCAGAATATGCCGCCAAATAAGGCATTAAGTAGTTTATCATGATCAATGAACGTTAATTATTATATTAATGAACATTAATCTATACCAGAAAAATCAGAAAGTTACACCGTCAGTAGAAAAACCGATGTGTCTACTTTTTTTACTGATTTCTGGACGTTCGCTTTGGCCACTTATATACTGAGATTTTTGAGACAGTAACCTTCTTATCAAGTAATACTTCGACATTTATAACCCTGTTATCTTATTAAATGTGTTTTATCTAAAGCAGGAATAAAGTGTGCGTAAATTATTGGTTCTTATCAAAGTTTTATTGCTGGTTTTACAACTCGGCCAAAGATCCAGATACAATTCATTTTATCTCATTATCTTAAAGCTAGTAAATTATTTCTTTAAATCAAATAAAACTTTTTAAAATGTACTCTTTAAATTAGTCTGTTCAAATTATTCTTTGAATTACTCTTTAAATTAGTCAAAACAGTAACTCATTTGATAGAATTTCGTTTGCGTAAGATCTTCAGTTTTACTGTGACAATTATATAATTGAAAGAACTTACCTAGTGAATTTGAATTACAATTGTATTAGCACATTTCCAATCAACTTGTATTCCGCCCACTTCATGCTGGTTTGTCACATATTTAAAGTCTAAACGCAAAAACAAAAATAAACTGGCACAACCACACTCACCTGACCTGTCATTATTTTAAAGGATGAATGCCATAAATAATTGGGAGAAACTAAGAATTTAGATCAGAAGATAATATATGATCACAACAGGGTAGGATTGATCTATTTGGAGGAGGTGCTTATACAATTGTAATCAAACGTCAGTAGGTAATTTCGTTTAATTATATAATTGTATTACGTTCCTCCCCTCCCCATCAATATATATATATATATATA
>NC_046659.1:124012738-124016846 GCF_010883055.1 Belonocnema kinseyi | reverse complement strand
GTTCCGAGATAATTTCATTCAATGAAATCAATTAGGATAAACAATGTTCTAAAACTTAACCAGATTTCTTGTACCCACAAAGTAAAGGTTTTCGAAGAGCCTACGTGAAAAGGCTTGCGCAAAGAAATTAAGAGTATCTCTACAGAGTTTCACAATCCTTTCGTTTTTCGTACATAACATTATACAGAAGAAGCTGCACAAATCTTAATTTCACAGAAAAAACGAAAAAATGAGAAGGGTTCTGTTTTTGTTTTTACCCGACGTTTTAATACGACCGGGACTTCAATTTCTAAAGAAGATTCTATGTCCTTGGTATTACGAATTTTCATCAACGAAAATGTTTACATTCTATTGCCAGTAACAGGAGCAAGAAGAGTCATACATTTTTTTAACAATTGTTTCAAATGTAAGTATTCGTGCAGGATTCTATATGGTCTATAGGGTCGAATTTTGAACACCCGTTTGAACAAATGTTTACTCTTTCATCGCTTGCAACATCAGCTTTTAAGATAATTGAAATTGCTGATCTTATTCATATGATACTGCCATAAGACAACGGTTTTTCAGAATCAAGTGTAAGGAAACTCAAAAATGTAGATACTATTGGATTGAAAAGATCAATAGACTTCTTTTTGCAGAAACTTCGCCATTTCTTGAAGGCTCCGTCGTAACTTTTAAAAGAAGAAATGTTTAAAGAACCATTCATGATCATAATAGAACATTTTCACACTTCCCTTCTCAGGAATTTCTACCAGATAACTGCCCGGCCAACAAGGTAAGGCTTTTCGAAAGTGGATGAGGGTTCCTGTCGCAATAAATTACAAGATTTAATTCTGGGATAAATTTAATTGGAGTACGAATCAGCCGGGATCTGAACAGGCTAATTAAGTACTATCAGAATACGTTCCAAAGTGGGACCATGGTCGTGGGTGCTAAAGCGTAGGCTTTGGACACACTCCGTCGACTTGTGGGTTCGATTCCCGCCTCCCACTCTGGAAGAGTCTCGGCGGCCCATACTGTGAACACTAGCCTAGCAAGGAAGTTGTTCATCTCCGGAGAGTCGTGGGACCCGGTACCTCTAGAGAAAAAGGTTCTCTAAGTACTTAAAGCTTTTGTGTTGCTATTGGTGGTTCCTCCATTCCAACTGAATACGTTCCAGTTGATCCCTTTTTATTTTCCTTAGAGATTTTAGAAGAATGCTAAGCGGTGGATAATCATAACAGAAAAATATTTCTAATTAAGAGTATATGCATCAACTGCCCCATAACCAGGACACACACCACATGCACTTCTTATTTGTACCACTTGCGAATGAGTCAGTGTAATATGTTCAAAATTTTTTGACAATATCATTGTAAACAAAAGAAGCTAATTCAAATCCCGTTCCCTTTTTCAACTTCCTTGATTCAAAATCCGCCTCAAAATTATTTTGGAACTTATATGTGAATCAAAAATCTATTAATTTATGACACTGCTATCGCATTAATTATATTAATTATATTCTTAAGGCATATATCTCTCCAACTTGACAGTGAACGGTCTGTGAAAATCTCTAAGCGAAAGACAATGCCTGCAACAGAGGTATTGCTAGATAATATGTAAGACTGCCACCACTGTATGTCAGAGGTTTTTAAAAAAATACTGCATCATAATTTTCTGCGCTGTATCTCAATGCTAAGAATCTCTGTTTTTCAGAATCTTTAGTGTGAACCCAACTATATAGAATTTCTGGAGAATAAGCGACAATGAGGCAAAAAAATAGTGAATAAAAGTGGAATAGTACATTAGCGTATAATGCTAAAAAACTTAATTTGTTTTTCAATATTATATCATTTTCTATGTGGAAGACTAAGTATTATGGATTCAGAATTGTAGGTAAATCCTTAAAAATGTACTTTCTTTACCATGATTTAAATTTTTTTTCAAATTTGTTATAAAGCCTGGACTTTCTAAAACTTCTCGTGTGACTTTAATATGAACAAAGCATTCCTGCGGAAAAGCTACCTATACGGGGAAATAATTCAGGTAAATGACCGAATAATAACCTAAGCCTCTCAAATAAGAAAGTATAGTTTTCTGATTTTCGTAACAATATTTTAAAAAATGCGAACTTCAAAAATTTTCTGTGCAGTTTAGCAATTGGTACCAAGTAATGCGCATCTTGTGAATCAAGTGTTGGCATAAAGAAATTACAGGCTATAAGCTTAATTGCAGTTTTATAATATTCGTTTTTAAGATGTTCTGGTTCAATTAATTTATTTATATTTTTAAGACTTAAAATAAATCTAAAGGTACTATCTGGTTTTGGAACAAGAAAAAATGAAGAATTAAGCCCTTGTGACTTCGCTGCTTGAACCAGCGAATTTTTGATACGCTTTATTGTTACGCCAATTTAGATTCAGAATCTATAGCAAAATGTTACGATTAGAAAAAATTGATCGGCTTCAAATGAAGAATAAAAATAGCAAAAATAAAAAGCTTAAGCATTTTGGACTTTTTGAGCCTTTTGGGGTTAAAGAAATACAGCTTATGTTACATTGCTGCACGTAACTTTTAATTGACCAACGTTGTTATTTATTTATAACTATAAAATTCCTAGAAAAATATCAATGTACTACTCTGGAATATAACTGGCAAATCAATTAAATACATTTTTAAAAAAGTACCTCCAACTTTCAAAAATTGCTTAAACCCTGCATTTGTTTATATTATCTGCTTATAACAATGAGTAATAGACTTCCAATTAATTTTGATAATGATTGTACTTGACTCCAAATTGGATTACAGACAAAAGTGACTTTATCAATATTCAAAATTATTACAAAATCACAGAATACTGTTTACAACAATACCATGTTTAATAAAGATTGACTGATTTATTATAAAAATTAAATTAGTATTTTTCGAATCTGCATTTATTGATTACACATTTATGAGACTCAAACCAATCTTTTTGCGAAGCTTATATATAGAAATGTATCAACTTCTTTTCAAAATTGACTCTCACAGATCTCTTAAGAATCTGTTTAGCCTCTGTTTAGAATAATATAGTCCACGTTTGAACTCAAAAGGCTGTGATAAGACGTACGGAAGGGGTATAAATATGCACTGAACTGTGGCATTTTTGAGACAAGAAGAAGAATTTTCTACAAAACAGTTGTATTTTCCTATTGAAAATATGAATTTTCAAAAAATGTTCATTTTTAACCAAATAAAGTAGTTGAATTTCTAACAGCATAAATTTTCAACAAAATAGATTAAACCTTAATGAAAAATCTAATAGTTGATATTATTTCAAACAAAAGTGATTTTAATTTGAAATCAATAACAGATGCATTCAACCAAAATGATGAATTTTGAAGTAAATAGCTGATTTCTTAGCGAAGACAGATTAATTTTCTTCTTATAACTGACACGTAAACCTTTCTCAATAGAAGATAACATATGAAAAAGTTTAATGTAACTTCCAAGTAACCAAAATTAAAGTTCAATGTTACTGCAAAAATCATAAATACGTTACGTTACAAGTGACTTTTTAAAAAAAGTAACAAAGTTACCCTAAAAGTTACACATAACTTAATTTTTCAGTAACTTAGATTGTTGTAAAAAGTTACTACACAACTCTGTTGGGAACATTCTTTTCTTCAAGTTTTTCAAATTATCCAATCGTCATTGTTCAAAAGGGACAAGAATGATTTGATATTTTAGTAACACCTATTTTTCAGAAAGGGCTCAAAGAGTTAAAATCACTGAAGTCGATGGAATTTTTATTTCTTCGATAATAAAATTTAGTAATCGATATGATATTGTTTTGAGATTTGGACGCGCGTGTTCACTACTTTGGACGGAAATTGAAAATCGAATTTTAAATTCAATTTAAAACTAATTTATTTGATTCCAGATTATTATTTTATAGATAGATGGAATTATACGACACCTTAATTTTAATATTTTTTAACATTTAAAAAGGAAAACAAAATTATAAGGTATTTCTAGATGAACTATTCATCAAAGTACCAGGTGTATACATATGAAACCGGTATTTTTTCAAGAAAAAAACACATTTATTTCAAGAGAATGATAACAAATATTTTATTCAAAGTATGCG
>NC_046659.1:124008903-124012638 GCF_010883055.1 Belonocnema kinseyi | reverse complement strand
TTCTCACATCAAAATTGCCACTTTTGAACTTGTTAAACCACTCATTACACTGCGTTCGACCAAGAGCATGCTCTCCGTAAGCTTCGACAAGCATTCGATGATTTTCTATCACCGATTTACCCAAATGGAAACAGAAAATTAATGCTCCCCGCAAATCGTTGTTTGAAGGCACGTATTTCGACATTTTCAAGAGCGAAAAAATTCACGATGTCATATGAAACTTGAAATGTTTGGTATTGGATATTGTTGACAGATGACAATACGCCAATTAGCACAAATGGTAAGTTCCGACAGTGCCTACAAGTGTGCCTACTGGCCGCTAGATGGCAATACCGGTTTCATATGTATACACCTGGTAGAATTGAATTGGATTATTTAAATTTGATTTCGAATTTTTTATGAAATTCCATCTATTACGTTTTCTGAAAGTATTTATGAAATAGATTTATGAAATTATATATTTTTTATATTAAAATTTTATTTTTGAAGTTCAACAGTCAAAAAAAGTATAGACGAATACAATAAAATTTCAATTTATATTTGACGCGAGCACAATGAAGTTGCTTTCTTGTTAATGAGAGTCAAAATATAACCTTTTTTCAATATTTCCAGTGGATTCTTTACATTATAATAATATTTTTGAAGATTAAAACTGGCCAAAAACGGAAATTTTTGCTAGTTCCATTTAAAATTCGATATTCTGTTTATATAAGGGCTTTAACAAAAATCGTATTTTTCTATATAACATTAAGTACGAGATATATATTTTGTTTTTTTCTTTGTAATAATAAGAACATTTTTCAGAAATTCTTATGTTTTTTGTTTATCCAAAAATAAATGTTATTAAAAATTCCTCTTCCTCATATTTCTTTCCCTTTTCCCAATGTAATGATTATAATACCCTTCCCCACGGAGTGAGTCACGCCAACCCTGAAAGGAAAATGACTTAATCGTGTAATATTAAAATTATCAAAAATTTGCTTAAGTTGCACGAAATGTTTTGTGGGGAATAATAAAAAATATAAGATGTTATAAACATTTGAAATTAATTAACAATGAAAGAACATGAGAATATATTGGGTTATACGTGGCTGTGGTCTGTAATAAGTATGCTTAAATTGTTCACAATTGTAAAAAAATCAGTTTCCGTTTCATTAATCGTAAATAACGAAAGTTACGAATTCTTAAACGATTTTTATTTCGAGACCATAAAACTTAATTATTAGGCGTAAAAAATGTACTCAAATTTTAAGATAATGTTTTGATGATAATAACTTTTTTTTATATTCTGCATGGCTTGGTTATTACATTTCATTACATTTATACATCAGGAAAAGACTTTCCTACTTCTACACTAAATCCTAGTGGCTGCGCCCGTTTTTTAAATATCTGCACTAGTATTCACCTACAATATTTTCTATTTTCAGTACACAAGGAAAATCGCAGTAAAACCTGTGTATAGTACAGTGGACTTAAGTTTGACCTAGTGCCGGAAAAAATCATACCTGACGAAGCTTTTTGCAAACAGACAAAACCCAACTTTTTGCAAATTCAGTCTACGGACGCCCCAAGATTCGAACTCTCGTCCTATCTGTGTTGATGTTTAGAGACGAGCATGCTAATCACTAAACAACATTGCCGGTTTATAATATAAATATATAAATATAATAAAAATATGTTAAAATTAGATTGCGCAGAAGCATCCGAAGTCGTCATAGATATTTTCCTGCAGTTCACCTGACTCTTTTTATCTGCTTTTATGAGCTTTTCTGTAAATAAGTCAATATTTAATAAAAAAATATTTATATCTATTATAAAATAAAAAAACTACAATTAAAAGTATAGTTCGAGACTCGTGTGCAAAAAATTCAACGAACTTACGGTGTCTTATAGAATTCAAGTTTTTGGTTGACTTTCGCTTTTTTTGCGCATGGTAACGCTGTTTTAATGATATTTTTTGCTTCTTTGTATTTATCATCATCGTTCAATTTTTCCTATTGCTTTCGGTCATCATGCTTAGCCCGCATTGCGTCTTTGAGATCTGAAAGCGCTACTCGTATTTTTTTCCACCTAGCTTCTTGGTCGTGGCCAACTTTGTCACATTTTTCATTCAAATCCTTATCCTTTATATCAAAAAATACTTCTAATGCTTATTTTGGTGTATAATACTTTTTCGGATGATTTTCATGCCTTACATGATCTTGATGATGTACTGGACATTTAAAAACAAATATTATATTAATTGTCAAATCGTTTAATGCTCTATGCTCAATTCGGCCAATGCGATATACTTTTGTGAGAATCACTTTTTACATTCAACGCAAAAAACATAATTATAAACTTAGGAAGCGAACAACTTTGCATAGCAGCAACCTCTTTTAAAGGAATTTGTGAAATATTCGGTGTACATTTGAACCTTTTAATTTTTAATATGTCAGTAAAAGGATATGATTAATAATCAATTTGGTCAAAAAAGCGAATTAGCAAAGCTTAATTTTTTAATCATCGATTAATAAAATGTAAAATATCTTTTTCATATCAAGGTGGTGCTATTTTCACTTGCGATGATATGTTCTTGTTTGCTTTGAAAAGTAATGCTAGTTGTCAACCTAAAAAAACCGAAGCAACTTGCAATGTGAGAAAAATAGTAACTTTCCACATTTTTAAGCGTGGTTTCTGAGTTATTCATGTGTAAATTCTGATAGCATTGTAAAAATTAATACATTCGAAATCGCAAAATAATCGTTTAATTATATAATTACTTCGCGTATACTCACAGAGAGTAAGTACCGCGAAAGTAGGGAGAAATAACGCCATCGCAAACGTGCAGGTATATAAATATACCAGCGAAAACAGAAAGTTATACTTTGAGCAGAAAAAACAATTCGTCCACTTTTCTTGTAATGATTTCTGGAGCTTAGGTAGGACCATTTATATTGGGGATGGAGGTCGACCATTTCCCTACCCGGTGAAAAAATCAGAACTATAAGAAGCCCAATTGAAAAGTATAAATAAATCAGTAAAACGAAAATTTTAATTTTATCATCGAAAATAAAGTTAAAAGTGTAAATAAATCAGTGAAACGAACATTTTAATTTTATAATTGACAATTTCCACACGTTTTCTACCTATCTATGAAGACTAGAGTGCTTTCCTCAAGTAAAAGATACAAAAGCCGAGTCTTTTGCTCCATTTTGGGCTGTAATACTAAAGCGCGTAAAAATCCGGAATTTAATTTTTACCACTTTCCAAAAGCCGGCAATACAGTTGAGTATACAAATAAACTTGGGCAAATTAAAGTAGCCGAAAGAAAAAATATTTGAAAAAAACCTGATTCTCAATCTAAATTAGTAAAATTCAACTAATTCAATTAGTTGAAATAGTTACTTATTTGATACAATTTTCATTTATTGTTTACGCTATTTTTTGCAGACTTTTATTAATTAATTATAAAAAATTGTGTGATGTTAATTTTAGAATCTATGAGAAAAAATTAAACTTTATTACCTTTTTTCCATAATATAATTTAAAAGTTGAAAGGTTTGAAAAAAAAATTAAAATTATGAATCGAAAATAATTTCAAACTTTATCTTTTCCGTTTTTGTTCATTATGAACTGTATGAAATGTGCAGCTTTAAAAACAAATAATTTTTTTTTTAATTGACAGATTAGCGGAAATATTATGTATAGTTCACATATAGTGTGAAGTATTATATATAATATTCATGTGTTTTA
>NC_046659.1:124000714-124008803 GCF_010883055.1 Belonocnema kinseyi | reverse complement strand
TTTTCCACCGTGTAGTTTCATAGATAATTCAATGAAAACCATTGAAATTTTAGTCACTTTCAAACTGCTAAACATAACAGTATCGCATAGCAGCAACACCGTTCCCTCTCTCAAGCTTATCTGCTGTACCAAGCTATTCAAACGCACATGACAGTTGATCAGCCATGGTTAGGTTTTAATTGCGACGTTGCACGATTTAGGAATCTGCCGCTGGCATAGTAGTGGTAACTATACGTACTCACACATCCTACGAATTCTATGCCAGTAGCGCACTGAAATCTTCACCATGCGGGTCCGTGAAATTTCTTCAATGTAGTATGGCTTGACGGCACCCCATGGAACTCTACTATTTGTACGAGGATGGGATTTACATACAACCTTAATAATAAATATTATTCGACTTGAGTCCGACTTGATTATGTTTTGAGTTTGTCTACAATACATAAATGTGTGACTGTGTCTCAAAACTGAGTCAAAAAATACGCTTCGGTCTTACTTTTATGGCCACAATAAGTAAAACAGCGTTTATTTATTTTAAGATGATCCTTGTCTTGGCTGAGATGGTCACTTTTTAGAAGGATCTCCTAAGCCGTTAGAAATACGTAAAAACGAACAACATTTTCGGTATCATCATCAAACAACTATAATACAAATGAAAATCCGTTAACATGTTGATTGAATTTATATATATTGCATAAAAATATACAAGAATGCTTGATCATTAAACAAAGATTAGCTTTTATGACAGTCAGAATTTCCCTTTTTGTTAGGACAGGTATACACTTGAAGTTATAAACTGCTCATGTTGGAGTCATACAAATTCGTAGTGGTCAAGGAGACGGATTATATTTTCCGACACTAGTGCAAAGACAATTGATTATAAGTAAATCAAATGCGTTTTACTGCGAAAATGAGACGGTTTTTGAGAAAAAAAGCTTTAGGTTGTTTCAAATTTAATCGGGGAAATTGGTAAAACTTTGATCAGTTCATTGATGTATTTAAAGAAACATTTAAATGAAAGATATTCAAAAATAGTTTAGGACATTTGCGGATTCATAACAATTTTAGGCTATTATTTCAAAAATGATGTCAAACCCAAGCCCGGATTATATATTGCGACATACGCTATTTAAAACTTTTTAGAGTTAAAAATTGTAGGGCCAGAATGAGAAACAGCTTTCAAATTCTTTCAAATGACTATTTACTTATGACGCCAGCATTTTTCTGTTGGCTAAGTTGTTAAGCTTCAAAACTACGCCTTCAATTTTCTCGCTGATAGTAGTCAGCTTTTAGGAAACCTAGACACAAAAAAAAAAGAATTCTTTGCAAGTGTCAGCGCTTTCATATAACGCGGAAGAGAATAACAACAAGCCAGAAAAGCGGAAGGATCATAAATCGAAAAGCAAAGTAAATTTTTAACGTAATTGTTTGTATAATGTAAATCAGGAAAATTTCAATCGTGGCTATAAAATTTCGAAAGTATAGCCAACAAAATCAAACACTGTCCGAATATCTAGAAACAGACACAAATGACTAGGATAAAATAAGATTTAATTTATGATAGATTTTAAATATCAGAAAAGAGTGTGAGCTGACACCGGTAAAACTCGCTCATACATTGGTGAAAATATTTAAAAGACAGTAAAAGAATTAGAGTATGAATTTAAAAGAACCAATGAATAATATATTAATATTGGTTATTAATATAACAACGATAATCAGCTGGCATTAATTGGTCGCGAAAGGCCAATAACTAAACTTAGTATGTCAGGTAATGAATCCAATAAACCATTTCCAATGTTGTGGGTGAATCTTACCACGTGAAGGCATTGTTTACAGGTAAAGATTACTTTAAAATCGCTGTAAAGATCATAAGACTCAAGCCCGCTGGCACATGTCCGTGCAGTTAGCATACGAACAGTTAAATAATTCTCTTTTATATAATGTAATCGTTTTGTCATTGTTTGGTAATGCTTGGAAACCAAATTTTGTCGTTTAATCGACAAAACTCAAAAATATAATTAATTTTTTTTAATTGGAGGGCTAACTTCAAGCTGCGCGACAAATTAAAAAAAATCTTTCTGGCCGTTCGGATGTCATTTGGTCACGTTTGAAACCTAAATTTTAACGCTTTAACGAAGAAATTGTGCGAGTTATGGAATCGAGCGGCGCCTTCTCAAGTAGTAGTGGCCTTCTTTGGTCAGGCGTGTCCTTAAATATAATATGATGTGTTACACTTCGTAGAGAAGTAAAAGTTACATTATACGCAAATCATAAAACATACATCTGTGAGCACGTATTTTGCAAGAATCAACCCCATCATCGCAAAAACTGTGGTACCTAATATTTTCAAAACTTTTCAGGATTTTTGGATTATCTTCATTTTGGTATATTTTCAAAATTTCGAAAAATTTTAAGTTTAAGATTTTTTTAATGTTTGAATTTTCTAAAATCTCAAAAATGAAAAGAATTATCAAAATTTCTGAATTTTATAAGAAGTTCGGTTTTCGAGAAATATATGCTACTTTCGCCCATATTTTCAGTGGCAAAAGGTATAGCCATTTCAGTCGAGCGTGGAATAAAATTTATTTTATGGGAATAGACAAATGAATGGAAACAGGCATTTACAACCATCAAATATTTACTAATAAGATCACTGATTTTAGCTTGCCCTAATTTTAGAAGTTAATTTCAACTCGAAACAGACGCTAGTGGTACAGGATTAGAAGCCCATCATCAAATTTTATACTGCAATTAAAGTTATTTGGTAATAACATCGCGGGTGTAGCAAGTGGTAATGAGAGGGTTGATTACGGGTTTTTGTTAATTTTTTTAAGTGGAGAATATAAGCGCATTTGAGATCTTATCCAAAAAGCCCGGCTGTACCGTTGACTTTTTTGTTGTTTTTATTCATCCTTTTATATCTTGGACAATTTTCAAGATATGCTGAAAATGTTTATGGTGCATATGAGCGTATTTTAAATCCCCTACGAAAATCGTTTTATCACTGGGGATTAAAAATGATTTCTTTAATTAGTCATCAATTTGAAAAATGTTATGACTACTATATCTTCGATAATTTTGTAGTCGTGCAAATAATTTTTGTGACGCATCTGAGCGCATTTAGCGTTCTTCCGGGTGAGCTGCAGAAAGTGTTATGATTAAACGAGTTTGTTTTCGTTGGTCAACATTCCGTAAAGTGTCAAAGCCTTCGTATCGGGAACAGCTTTTAAATTTTCCCCCAAAACATGTCTTTCGATCAAATGGAAACTTCTGTCTGTAATTTGCTGTCACAAAAATTTACATTTTGAAGAGGAAATCATCTAGACATTTTATTTCTTGATAAAAAACGATCCAGGTGAACGAGTGTCATGATTTCCCCTAAAACTGTTATAAAACCTATACGTACCATTAATATTTTTATTGTTCATAAACTCACTTTCTTTATTATCATAATCATTGTTGTAAATCAGAACCTTCCATGATTAGAATGGATTTTTTAGATTTTTTTTATTATCCCTTGACATAAGCTAAATCTTTTTACTTTTGTGACGTTTTCTGACACGGCGAGCCATTGTTTATACACGATCATATAAAAGAACTAATTACAAGTAAAATTTTACAGATTCTTTTAGCAAAAAGTGAACCACTCAAGATTATAAGAAAATTACTAATTCGAATAGTGGAGGTATTTCGTAATTTAATAGAGGAAAACTATTTTCTGGGTGAAAGAAAAAATTATTTAGGCCTGTATATATAATAATTCTGAAAAAGCAATAAATATATAAAGCGATTAAAAAAAAATCTAATCCAGCGGCGCGATATTGTAATATTCTTAACTCCATTTAAACGAGAAGAAGGTTCTCGTATTCAGAAAATTGTGAACGTGACACAGTCTGTCTGTAATTTAAAAACATTGACTTTAGATGCGTAAAAAAAGTAAAGAAAAATAAAAATTTTCGTAATTTTAAAATGACGATGCATCAATGGGCTTCAAATTAATTATACACATTCAGGGTCTTCATGACATATTTTCCAACAGACTTCTGTTCTGGATGCTACGCATTTTTGTCTGTTTTACCTTTTTATAATTTTCTAAAAAAAATTGCAATTATTTAGAAAACTTTGTAAAAATAATTTTCCCTGAATAAACATCAACTTGCATGAGTATGAACTAGAATGCCTAAAGAAGGTCATCTTAATTATGCAAGTTTTTTCTTTATGCAAAAGACTCTTTGAGGTTTCTCTAAATCAAAATTAACAGAATAAAAAATATCACTAGCGGAATTCTGCAGATTTGATTAGTGAAAATTGAGCCACTAAAGATTAGTAAAAGAGTTCTAATTCGACTGATCAAGATCGATCAAAATATTTCCTAATGCAATAGTGAAACAATACTAATAGCCTTCACTTTCATATGGCCCTAAATTTTGTTTAAATCCAAAAAATGAATTTAAAATAATATTTTATTTGAAGGTTTCTCAGGCTTCATGAAGTTTAATACGTACGTTACTTACGTTGACTTTTAGGGACAAGTCATTCAATTTAGATTATTTCAAATTTCGCAATGCAATCACTAATATATTCTGATTTTTAGATGATTTTCTATTTTCAGAGATTTTTAAAGATTGTATAAAAACAGTTCTCCTGTTTATGAATTTTATTTAAAAATTTTATTTTTATTGATTCATTTTAATGTTTTATTGAGCATCTATACATACATATAATATATATTTTCGAAGGTTTTTTAATGCAAATTTTAGAAAAAATATATACAAATTTGTTAATATTACAAAATGAAATTTAATCAAGAATGCACAGAAAAATCTTTTTTGTAATTCAGACGCTGTGTTTCTGACAGCGATTGCAACTATTTTGTTCAAAGATTTAAACATCCCGCCCGTGATTGTTTTCACCGATTCTGGTTTCTAAAAATCATGAAAAAATTAAAAGAATAATGAAACTCACTTTTATTTCAAATTCTTAGAGCACTTTCAGGCCAGCCGAAATGGTATGCATGAAATTTTGGCTGGATATGAAAAAAATTTTCTTCAACACTTGAAAAATTAATGTTTTTAGCAGTTTTGGGAATGAAAAATGATATTTCATACATAAAACGTTGATCCAGACGATTATATTGCTAAAATTGTATTTTTATAAGATGTTCATTGAAAACTCTTATTTATATTTATTAATATAAATACCTAATTTTAAAATATAATTGTACAAAATTTTAATATATCATTTTACACATCAATTTATATGTTTGAAATCAAATAAGAAATTTATTCATTTTATGAATATGAGAGGTGAAAAATATGCGATAGATTAATCTTATAATCAAAATAAAAAATGTCAAATTTTCCGCCAAAATTTTAGGCATACCAAATATATAATTTCGTGTGGCCTGAAGGTTAGAGTTCTGAGACGGTTATATCACTTTGAGAACGGTAACGAGAATGAGAATATTTCCGAGAATATAACCGAGAAATAAGCTCTCTAAGAATTTATGAGAATTTCAGAATTTATTTTAATAATAGAAAACCGCATTTTTTCGTTAATTTTTCGGTTAAAAATTCAACTCCGTTTTGAAAAGTTTGTCTTTTTTATTTTAAAGTTTACCTGCTTTAGCAGAAATTAAATCTTTTTTATAAAAATACAAACGCTTGGTTAAAAATTAAGCTATTATACCATTTTTGTGAAAACTGAACTATTACGCAGAAAATTTACTTTTTGTTTAATTTTGGTGTTGAAAAATGAACTAAAATCTTTTCTGGGTGAAAGTTCCACTTATATAAAGAATTTTTATTTTATTACAAATTCATCTGTTTTAGTACAAAATCGATATTTTTGGATAAAAATGCAACTATTTGGCAGAGAATTTAACTATTTTGTTAAAAATTCATCCTTTTTGGTTGAAATAATTCGTTTACTTTTTATTGAGAAATAATATTTTTTCGTAGAAACTTATTTTTTGTTACAAAAATTCAATTTTTGATATTACTAGGTTAACAGGAATCTTTTTTGGGTGAAACTCAACTTTTTTTGTAATAAAAAACTCTTCAGCTTTAAGATAAATTTCATATTTTTTGATAAAAATGCAACTATTTGTTAGAGAATTCCACAAATTCATTAAAAATGCATGCTCTTCGGTTAAATTTCGTCTTTTTGGATTAAAAATTTAATTTTTTGGTACCAAATTATTTATTGTTAAAAAATTCATAGTTTGATCGTGAAAACTCGACTAAAATCTTTTTCAACCGAAAATTCGATTATTTTTTTGGAAAATTATCTTTTAAATTTAAAACTTTATCTGTTATAGAAGAAATGTCATTTTCTGTATGAAAATTTTTGTTAAGAATTCATTTTTTAACAGATGAAAGAACTTTCCCGTTTTTCAAGATTGATAGTTTGTAGTTAAAATTCGTGTTTTTTCTTTGTAACAAAATTATTTTTTAATTTGAAATTTCATTTTTTTTTGCATGAAAATGTATCAGTTTTGTGGAAAATTAATTTTTTTTTGAACAGTCATATTTTTTGTTTGAAAATTGCATTTTTGTAAAGAAAATTTGTCTTCGATATCCTGTATAATCGATCTTTCTTCATCCTAAAGATGGTGCATCATGATATACATATTTATAGGATAAAGTCTATCGCATCAAAAAGTGAATATCGTATTTAATTCATAACGCATATGATGAATAATATTGTTCTTAGTGAAAAGCAAATAAGCTTTCAGCAACGCTGTTGAAAATTGCATCCTTTCATACGAGTAAGTACAATTTTGTAAAACATATTTCAAAACTTTACAGACAAAAACTTAAAAGAATAAGGTCATAGATAAAACAAAAATTATTTAAATTTCGCGGCTAATATACAACTACAGATCAGTTGACTCGAGAGACAATCAGCTCGTGAATAAGTTATCTCCTACAGCTAATTTCTCAGAGTACACATAAATTTGTATGTTAAGGATTTCCCATTAGAAGAAAGTCGTTCCTGTCAATTTTTTTGAAAATCCGCGCTAATTATTATTTTTTGTAGCTTTTTTTTAATACTACTTATTTGCAACTTTTTAGTTAGAGCGAAGCAATAATCTATTACATTTAACCAAAATAATTGTTTAAACAATTTTTTAACTAGTTCTTATTATTTATCATTGTCTTCTTCTGTACCTATAGTAATGCTAGACAGTTGCGATGTTTATTCCAGTTTTCCCTGTCTTCTCTAAAAGATAGCTATTTCGGAAACACACTTCCAATTCACAATCAAGTGAGAGGAATGAAAGAACGGAAGAGCCCCTTGTTTTTCATATCCGTCCTCGCCAGACACGATGTTTTCTTTCTTCAGGTAATATCCCCAATCCTTTCATATCTATGGAGGAAGAACTCACGCGACTAATCACAAATATACAATTGATCAAAACCCCATTCCCTTTCCAACGTCATGCGGGAGCGAGAAGATACCTATGTGACTAGTCAGAACGTTAAAAACGTACTTTTAACAAAATTAAAATTTTGGACAAACGACTGAAGCTACGAAAAAATTAATAGACACAAGTTGCTTACTCAAAAAATACATCTTATTTCATAAAAGTATTTCGCCGACACTTTATCTATAAATTCGCTTAGAACGACTTTACGTTAGCATGCGTATTTTTTCTTTAAATTAGACAATTCTTTCAAAGAAAGCCTTTTTTAAAATTATTTTTTTAACATTATTTTCCTCAAGGAAAAATTAATATAGTAATTAAAGCCTTTTCAAACTTTCCTTCCGCTAAACCATCTATATTTATCTCCCCTCACTTTCTCTCCTTAGAAAATAGTACGATACCCGTACACGGTTGAAATATAAATTTTTATATACGAAATGTGTTCAAAAAGTAAGGTGACTTTTCAATTTTAGCGGGCTACGTACATTCAAGTTTTAAATTTTTTATTTTGTTGTGTTGGTACACTCGTCACGATCATATGTTCACAGTTTTGACAATATTCGCTGTGAGCCGCGCTCGTGTCGCCACCTAGCGGATTTGAAAGTTAATATCGGGCGTGTGTATTTACATGAGACTACATGGGCAATAATACAAAAA
>NC_046659.1:123994886-124000614 GCF_010883055.1 Belonocnema kinseyi | reverse complement strand
TCGCATGACCATCGCTCAGGAGATGTTGAATGAAGTCAATAATGACCCTGATTTTCTCAAAAGGGTTATAACTGGGGATGAATCGTGGGTATATGGTTATGATGTCGAAACTAAAGCCCAATCGTCTCCGTGGAAGCATCCTGAGTCTCCAAGACCGAAAAAAGCACGTCAAGTTCGGTCAAATGTGAAGGTTTTGCTCACTGTCTTCTTTGATTACCGTGGCGCAGTGCATCAGGATTTCCTATCACAAGGTCGTACGGCCAATAAGGAGTATTACCTTCAAGTTATGCGCCGTTTGCGAGAGGCGATACGCAAAAAACGTCCGGAACTTTGGAAAAACAATTCGTGGCTTTTGCATCACGATAATGCACCTGCTCATTCAGCGTTGCTTGTGCAAGATTTTCTGACAAAAAACAGCACCACAGTCATGCCTCAGCCTCCATATTCACCGGATTTGGCCCAAAGTGACTTTTTTCTTTTCCCAAAACTGAAGAGACCCATGAAAGGACATCGATTTTCAACGATTGAGGAGATAAAAACTCCATCGCTGAAAGAACTCAAAGCTATACAACAAAATGATTATCAGAAGTGCTTCGATGATTGGAAAAAGCGTTGGCACAAGTGTATTATATCTGAGGGGGATTACTTTGAAGGGGAAAACATAAATATTGAGGAATAAATGAATATTTTTTGAGAAAACTATCAAGTAACGTTATTTTTTTAACACACCTCGTATTGCGTGTGAGAATTCATCTCTTTTGGTTGAAAATTAATTTACTCTGTAAAAAATTGAAGAATTTTGTTGAAAATTAACTTTTTTGTTTTAGATTCTTCATTTTAGTTGAACATCCATTTCTTTAGTTCAAAATTTAAGTATTGTGTTAGAAAATTGTTTTTTCTTGGTTAGAAATTGATTTCCTAACTAAAAATTTAACTATTCAAGTTGAAGATTCATCTTATCATTTGAGAAGTTATCTCTTCAATCGAAAAATCAACTATTTGTTGAAAATTCGTTTTTTTATTTATAGGAAAAATAATTCTTAAACTGAAAATTTCACTATTCCATGATTAGAATAGATTTTTTCGAATTTTTTTTTATTACCTTTGACATACGCTTAAACTTTTTACTTTCTTAAGGTTTTACTATTTGGTAGAAAATGTACCATTTTTAGTGAAAAATCTAAATAATTCCTTAAAATTTGATCTATTTTGTTGAAAATTCAAGTATTTGGTAAAATATTTAACTATTTTGCTGGGAATTCTTTTTTGTTGTTTTTAAAATTCGAACTTTTTATGGAAAATTTTACTTTCATTTTTTATCCTAAATTTATCATTATAAGCTGAAAAAGTAACTACTTGATTGAAAATCTATATATTTAGTTCAAAGTTTGTCTAGTTATATTCTATATTTCTGATATAATAGTTGAATCCTCTACCAAAAAAGATTATTATTGAACACTATACATGTATGTTTAACCAAATGTTTCAATTTTCCACTAAAAGCAAAATTTCAAACGTAATTTAAATTTAAAGAAGAAGTTCAATTTTCAACCAAAGATATCATTTTTAACTAAAGTGACGAATCTTTTTAAAAAAATTTATCTTAAACAAAATAGTTCGACTTTCAACCAAGTAGTTTACTTTTTAAGAAACCGAAACATATAAAACTTCAAACCAAATGGTAAATATGTAGCTCTACCTTTAAATAAGAAAGATTAATTTTTCAATGATAGTTTCATTTTTAACCCAATTAATTGAATTCCTACCAAAACAGATGAATTTTCAAATAAAAAAGATTAAATTTTAACAAAATAATTAAATTTGCAACCAAAGAAATCCATTTTCAACTAGAGCAATGAATCTTCAACAACAAAATTAATTTTAAACACAGTAGTTAAACTTTCAACCAATCATAGTTGAATTTTAATAAAAAAATTAATTCTTAATGAAAAATGTAATAGTTTATATATGAACTAAAAAAGATTTTTATTTGTAAAGAAAACTGTTGAACTGCCAAAAAAGACATATTTTCAGTAAAATAGTTAAATCGCCGACCAAAAAAAGATTCATAGTTAAGCATTCAGTTAAATTTTAACTAAAAAAGAGTAATATTCTACCAAAACGGATGAATTTTCAAACCAAAAAAACGATTTAGTAAGAAAACAGTTAAATTTTGAACCAAAAATGAAATGAGAGAAAAGTAGAAATGTGAATATGTAATTAATTTATATTAATAATTATAAGACCACGTTTAAATTTAAAATGTTGCACATAGTTATTGTGTTAATTGTAAAATACTTTCTTTACATTTTTGCAAATGTTTTTAGCGTTTTTATAATTTTTCTTTTTATTTAATACTGCGAATTAATACTGTAAAGACCCGTTTATTGCAGGACCCGTTTATCGCAGGATTCGTCTATTGCCAGATTCGAAACCCGTTTATCGCGTGATACCTTACCCCCTCTCTTTACTTTCACATCTCTCGGTAAACCAAGAGCTGAAAAGGCGGGACTGGGTTGATTTTAAACTGAAGACAGTGGTGTCAGATGCGGATATCTCTAGCATGCGCAGTGAACTGGGGGCGGCACCTATTTCAGTAGCCAATGGGAAATTGGCGGGAACTTTCAAATGCGGAAATGTGCATTTTATTATTTTTCAGGAGAATTACAATAAGGAAAATAAAATGATGATGTTTGACAAAAGAAAAATATTTTATATATCCGATATGCAAGAGTACTTTTTATTAATCATAAGTATTTAACGATAATTTGACTATTGTAAATGTGACACGGCGAGTAGATTGTTTTTTGTTATAGCAGACAAAACACCACATTTTTTAGCGATAAAATTATCTATCCGAGATTTGTTTCGTGATTACTATCAAAATTTAATGTATTAATTATTGTTTATAATAATGTTCAGCCGCGAAAAATTAATTTGAATTTGAATTCTGCTGAAAAATAATAAAGTGCTTCTACCAGCATTTAAAAGTTACCGCCAACATCCCATTGGCTACTCGCTAGTGAGCAGACCAATCAGCTGTTGAGATGGATTGTTTTTCAAATTTCGGGTCATTCTAATAATTAAACTTTGGGATCCAGATGTTGAAATCACATTTTCATCAAGGAAGTTGGACTAAGAAGTGAAATTTAAGATACCTGAATGTTATTTTAAAGGAATTATTGTTGTAAAAATGAATATTGATAGTGTAGGTGTTAAAAATACATCCTCCTTGAGTAAACTGAGTTCAGAAATGAGTTTTAGAGTAGTGGAATTTAATGAATATTGCGTTATTCAGAAATCAAAATACTCTCATACATTCTGAGAATACATTTCTTAAAGTTAGAACAAATTTAAAACAACGCTTAGCTTTAGAACAGCTATTAAGATACTGAGAAACAAATACAATAAAATTACTTCTAATATTCATGTTGCTCCTTTTCAACATCACATTTAAAAGGTTCCTTGCTGAAAAAGCATTCGATAAATATTTAAAGTTTTTAAAACGCATTGAAGTATTTTTAATTCGATTGTAAAAATCAGCGACCCTATGTCCTTTTAACAAATGCCTGAAGGTAAAAAAAAATCATCTGGTGCATATGGAAAATATCATCATTTCAGTATTTGTTATATTCTGACGAAAGTAGGGACAGCAACTATAACAAAACTAAAGTTTATTTTTAATCTGCAAAGCACAAAATGATCCAAGTTTCCAATCATTTATTTGACAATATTTATGAAAAAATGTAATAGAAAAGAACAAAGTCCAAGGGTAGAGTGCAATGAAACACACTATAACTTAAATTTTTGAAGTGATAGAGTATGACGATATAAGTAATGACTTTACCTTCATTTTCTAAAAATAATATTCTCGCTTTCATGTAATCATGTAGTTCATATTTATGCAAGAAAAACTTTCTAGCATGAAATATGCCACCTTGAATATAAAAAAGTAGATTGATAATTCTTCGAAATTTTTAGCTTACGACATAAATATGCTTTTTAATGTTCATAGTTTTTAATAATATTTTTACGTTTTCATACTTTGAAGGGCACAATCAATTGATTAAATAAAATTAACCATGTGTAACACTCCTATGAAAAATTAAAGAATAAATATTTCAGAAGGACATCTGTATATCTTGGAGATTGGAAATAGCACACCTGTTCCCTCATGAAAAAAAAAACACTTTTCAGTATTTTTTTCCAGGACGTTTCAGAATTTCTTATGCGATTAAAACATGTAAGATCAATAGTAAGATATAATTAAACCGATTTTTTGTTGAAATAATTTCTTCATCATTTACTTGGATCCTGTCGTTTAGCAAGAAAAATGTTTTTTAACTTATTGTATATTATAACTTAATTTATTTAATAATACTAATTTTATTTTGATTTTAAACTCTATATCAATCATAAAACAAAATAGAGGCTAATTCAGTTCTTAAATTTTAAATGTCCTAAATTGTTAAGCACTATAGGAATTTAGAAAAATTACTGACAGTATTCTCAATTCCTCAATAAATCAGGGTATTTCGGGAAATCCCGCGTTTAGTTAATTCCCTGGGATTCTAACCGAAATCCTAGTATTTCTACATAATGGCCTACAACATATATATTATATTTATTATTTATTACCAATTGTCCCTCTGTGGCAAAGGCTTTGTCGTCGTGGAACGGTCACTCTAAATAATACTATAGATCAAAAACAAACGAAAATGCAATAAAACTTGCATAAAGTTATAAAACAACACGTAAAATACATGATGAAGAACTTTTTGTTACTTAAAAATTACTTAACTCACGAATAAACCACGCGATTAAAAGTCAAATTTTGGATTGCATTTGATGTTACATCATTTCTCTAGATATTAAGTTTGAACATGGAATACTGGAATCGAATCAACATAAAATTGTGAGTATTTATCGCAGAATTTGTATGTTAAAAAGGCGTAGTCAATTATGTAGTTTAGAATAAAGTTGGAAAAAACCCGGAGAAAGTAAAATACGAGGGTGAATCAAATATTAACCGGAATTCTTTTTTAATATTTATTTATTTATAAAACAATACAAAAATACTATTGATTATTTTTCTACATAGTCTCCTTCCTCCAGTTTTTGTTTCGTTTCACCCGCCGTATGTGGCCTGGCATTGTCATGAAGAAGGATGACGTTTTTGATGGGGTTACCGCGTCTTTTGCTTCTGTAAGCGGCTTTTGCTGCCTCCAACAGCTGACAGTAGTAGGCAGCGTTAACCGTACGTCGATCATGTAGGAAATCAATGAGCAACACTTCTCTGTAGTCGAAAAAAACGGTCGCGAGGACCTTACCGGCTGAGAGACGGGTTTTGGCTTTCACAGGACCGGCTTCGTCTTTCCTTCGCAATTCTTTACTCGCCATCTTGGACTCGGGAGTGTAATGATGCACCCATGTTTCATCACATGTAACGATATGCTTCAAAAAAGTCTCTCCCTCCCGCTGAAATCGATTCAGATGTCTCTTACTGATTCGCAGTCGGATGTTTTTTTGATCTTCGTACAATAACTTCGGGACCCATCGGGCACAGATTTTTTTGAAACCAAGACGATTTTTAATGATTGTTTGAGCGCTTCCATAGCTAATGCCGACCTGTAAAGCGATTTCATGAATAGTGAACCGCCTGTCACTTTCAATAAGGTCACGAACTGCACCAATGTTATCGCCAGAGACACTTGATCTTGAACGTCGA
>NC_046659.1:123985711-123994786 GCF_010883055.1 Belonocnema kinseyi | reverse complement strand
CAAGCGTTTTACCCACTCCTAATACACTACATTACAAGAACCTACACTGTGAGAGTGCTTGCGATTGGCTAAGAAAAGTATTTATAAAATTCCGGTTTATATCTGATCGACCCTCGTAGAAATAAAGAATTGAATACAGTTGGAAACACTGCATTTTTTGAATTTTGATTATAGAAATTGCATCTAAGATGTCGAATCAAGGTTTCACAAATTCCAGAACACTTGCGAAATTTGCGCAAAGCTGAGAAAACTTAAAATGCAAAAAAAAGAATAAAAAATTGCCAAACATACAATTAAAAAGGCGTTTTTGAGTAAAAAACTGTAAGAAGGTAAAATAGAAATATAAACTTAAATACAGAAAATGGTAATTGTTTTTAACTATAAGGATTGTACTAGAGTCATAAAATCTGAGTTTCAAAAATTTTTAAACCAGTCCTGAAATTCCGACATAACTTGTAAAAAATTATGTAAAAAACTGTGACTTCCCCCCACTTCCTTTCCTCGCATCCCACCATACTTTAATTTTTTATACGTCTCAAAAACTACCCCCCTATTTCAAAAACTGTGGATTTGCATAAGCATCTCTCGTTTTAGGCTACTGAATTTTATGTATATATATAGTAAATGCTATTATACACTATTTACTAAACAAAAGCTAAAATCAATTAGCGATTCGGGTTACCTTAAGAACAATCTCCAGTGCTTAATCTACACTGGTATGGATTTTTAAGTCGATATATATCGTGGTGTGGACGGTATCGAGCCTCAAGGGTATAAATTTGACTTTTATATAGTAGATAAGCAGATATATAGTAGATAAAAAGTTTTTTTCAGTTAATTTTGATATATTTTTTATTTTTCCTAAAAATAAATTTCGTAAAAAAATGACCAAAATACTCTAAAATTTGCTTTAGCCATAAGAACTGTTTTTCGCGTAATAATAAAAAATATACGATATTCTCCAAATTGAATATTAATTAAAAATTTAAAAACTTAAAAATATTTTTCGCATGACTTCTAACAGACAGATTTTTATATGTATATTATTTGTGATATATGGCTCTACTGTTAAATCGTATGCTTACCTTTAGTGCATTTGCACATACATGAGTATCTGTTTCATGAATCGTAAATAAAAATAGCTTTTAAATTATTTAGACGATGTTATCTTGTCACCATAAAACTATAAAAAATTCGAGATTTGCGTTATAAATAGATGTAAAAAACGTGTGACGTTCTTGTTTAATAATAATTATTCTTAAAATATATTACTGAGTTTTATTGTTATCGCAGTAAAACCCAGGCTAATTTTTATCCGCTCGCGATAAAAATTATCTGTCGTCGTATAATTGTAGTTATCAATTTTTTCCAGCGTTTTTATCCAACTTCAGATAATCAATATGTCTGGGACCTACTCTGATGTTATCGTCTAGCCTAAAAAATGTTAGAGGAATTTCTTTTCATGGCTAAACAATATAACCATTTTGTTTAGGACAAGCAGATCAGAAACCCTCATTCCATCTAACTTTCCTCATTTTTAATGGTTTAATTTAAGCATTATTGTTTATAATTTTCTCATAGAGTTATTAGAATTTTTTGAGGATTTATATACGTTATTATAATACGCTCATTATAATTATAGAATACTTATTTACTTAAGTATTCCGTGAATAATTTGCGTTATTTTTCACGATTAAAGCGAAAACTGCGGGTCTGATTTTCAATAAAACCAGAACCGTTATACAAAAAAGAGTAGTTTATAAAGTCGACCTTCCTTTTTAATTTAAAAAAAAAAACATGCCGGAGCTCAAACTAATAGCCAGGTACACTCGGATACAATAACAGGTAGGTTAGTGCTGTTTCGATTAAAGCATCACTTCGGAATATTAAATAATAAGGTAATGGTCTTTTGATAATGATAAAATTTTATTGAGACTTACATAGTTTGGTTATCACATTACATTTATAAATTTATAAACTAAAAGAAATCTGCTAGTAATTCTTTTTCATATCTTAGTGGCTGCGCCCGTTTTTTAAATACCAACACTAGCATTTACTACATTTACTATTTTTGGCACAAAAATAAAATCACAGTAAAACGAAGACCATACTTTTTGCAAAGTCAGTTTACGGATCGACCGAGATTTGAACTCTCGTCCTACTAGTGCTGATGTTTATTACCGAGCACTCTAACCACTGAACCACAGTGCTAGTTTATAATAAAATTCTGTTCTAATTAGATTATCGAAACATCCGAAGTCGTCATATATACTGTACTTTAATTCTCATGAAACTCTTTTTATCCTCTTTAGCTTAGTTCATTTCTGTAAACGAAGGAGCATTATATTTAAAAAATAGTTATATCGCATAAAGAATAAAAATAAAAAAACTATAACCAAAAGCTTAGTTCAAAAGTCGTGTGAAAATGTTAAACGGACTTACTGTGTCTTATAGTGTTTAAGTTTTTGGAATATCACTGCTGTATTCGCGCATGGTAGCGCTGTACGGATGACATGCGCTTGTGGCTCGTATTTATCTTTTTCGCTCATCTTTTCCCATTTCTCTGGGTTATCACGTTGAGCTAGCTTAGCGTAATGAAGATGTGAAAGAGCTTTTCGTATTAGGTTCCACCGCTCTTCTTCGTTTTTTTCAACTTTTTTACAGGTTCCATTCAAATCCTTATCCTTTATATCAAATAATATACCTAATATTTCTCTTGCGCTATAAGGCCTTGGCGTATGAGCTAGACGATACATATAATTCGCATACTCTTGGTACTGAACTGGAAATTTATAAAATAAATATCATATTAAGGATCAAAACACTCTCTTGTGAAAATCGATTTTCAGATTTTACGCAAAAAATATAATTAGAAAATTGGAAATTCTTGCTGCTTCTTGAATTCTAAAGGCGAAAAACATTATTTTTTACAGAGGAAATTATTATCATTTAAACAAGAAAATATCGGTATAAATACGGAGAATACAATGTTTTCATGGAGTCGATATTTATTTTGTTTCCATGTATATTTGAAGTTGTTCAGTTTTAGTATTTCAGTAAAAAGACTTAATTAATAATTTATTCTCTGAAAAAGGAAATTATTAAAGTTTTATTTTTTAACTAAAATTGAATTTTTTTTCGTATCAAGATTCGCTTTGTTGAATAAAATTAGTTGCGAAGATTCAAAAAACGAAGTAACTGGCTATGCAAGAAAAATAGTAAATTTTCACATTTTCGAGACGTGGTTTCTAAAATCTTGATGTGCAAATTCTGATGATATTAAAAAAACTACTTAATGCGAAGTCATCAGAAATTTGCTTACTTAATTTAATTTCTTTGCTTATACTCACTGGCAGAAGATGCTGCTAAATAAGGCATTAAGTAGTTAAACATGGTACATGGGCGTACAGGTGTATAAATATACAAAAAAACAGAAGATTATACTTTTAGTAGAAAAAAAGGGTTCACCTTTTTTATATGAATTCTAGATTCTGAGATGGAGCCACTTATATACTGTCAATTTTGAGACCTTAACCTTCAAAACGAGGAAAACAGGTGCACGAAAAACATTAGTTCTTATCAAAGTTCTAAAGCAGGGCTTACTGTCGCAAAACCTGTACTTACCATTAATAACATTGTTTGTTTTTCATAAACTCTTTTGCTCTATTTTTATTTTTATATTAAAATGACGTAAAGTACAACTTTTTACCTTTATGACATTTTCCAGTATGCCGAGCCATTAATTATTCACGGTCTCATAAACGACCTAATTTCTATTTAAATTTTCAAATTTCGATTAGCAAAAAGTAAACCACTGAAGATTATTAGAAAGTTTCTAATTTAAGTGATCGAGATATTTCCTAATTTAATAGTAGAAAACTAATAAGCAGAAAGTTTCTCGACTCTTAGAACATACATTTCGGGTCAAACTTTTAAAATTCTACATTTCGACTCAAATTTCAAATAATTTATTCATTTGATACATTTATGTAATTTTCAATGCGAGGTTGTTTCCAATTGAGAGACCACGAATTTGGAGTAGAGATTCAAAAAGTTGACTAACAAATTTGCAATGTTTTTAAATTGGCAGATAATGATGATAATCATACCGTGGGGGCTGTTAGAGTCTTAGATAGGCTTTTGAAATTAGTATTCTGTGATACAAAAAAAAACACTTTTACTGACAACCATGGAAATCTACTATCTTAATTAAAGTTCAAAACATTTAGTCCCTTCTCTTGAATTTTTCGTTTTCAACCTAAAATTAGCATTCCTCTATTCAACTGTACCTTCGTATTCATGAAAAAAAATATATATCAGATAATACCATTTTCAAAATTTATACAAACTTTTTGTATTTTTGACTTTTTTTATTTTTTTATTTTTAGTTTTTGACACTAAATTTTTGTTTTGTGATTTGGAGAAGCCCGGTCATATGACTTTCACATAATTCTACCAATTTAATAACATTATTTAAAATTTAAGTATTTTAATTTTTGAAAAAACAGCTGGTTATGAATTACATGAAAATCTATCAATTTAATAAAAATGTAAACATTTGAGTAAAATTTGGAATTTTGGCCTTAAATTTGTATCCCAAGACTCGAAAAACCCGCTGCTCATGGATTTTATGGAAATTGATCGATTTAATATGATTTCCAATGTTTGAGTGAAATTTTGGAATTTAGACATTTCGGGCATAAAGTATTCTAAGATTCGAAACCCTGCTGTTTATCAATTAGGGGGCTTGCATAAGCCATAAGCCTCAATTTTAGCACTTTTTAAACCCTACTTCCACTTATTATTATTTTTAGTAAACATTTCCTTGTTTTCTGACCATGAGTTTTATTTTTTAACACCTAGATGTATAAAATAATAAGAAGACACAACTTGTTCAACCAAAAGAGGGCCACACATTTTTTCTAAACTTTTGTTATAAAAATATTCACTAAAAATAAAAAATTACCTTTATTTAAAAATCGAAACAAGTTGCAATCACATTTTACTTAGCAAAATCTTTCACGTAAATTAAATCTACACATTTTTTGGGAACCACTTTATGCTAGGACGAGTATTTTTGGTTAAAATCATAAAAAATAACATTGAAAATAAAGAAATTTTATTGATGGAAAAAGACACACTTTGCCATAAAATGTGCAATACCAAAATCGTTTTTTCTTTTATAGGTTTTTCAGGGTAGCTGAGAATAATATTTCATGCAAAATTATAAAAAAAATATTGCACTAGTCATGATATATAAAATGTGTACTTAATTTTGTATTAGCTGCATATGCAATCCCAAACTTAGGTACAGAAATAAATGTAATATACATTTGATGCAATATTTAAAGACAAATTAATTAGAGTTTTCGATGCTTTGATCTGTAATTTTAAAAGGTCTGTACATAAATATGAGGAAAGCACAAAGACCGAGTGCGAAGCGTGCGAACCGAAAGTCACGCGCCCTAGCACAGTAGAATGAAATCAGAAAACGAGGTTCAAAATAACTTGTAACTAGCAATTTTTAACCGATTTTGGATTCTTCTTTCTTAGACTAATTAAATTTTGAAGAGATTTATGTGACCTAATATTTATTTTTTTTTTTAATTTTAACTTTTGTATTGATGAAAAAAGTGAAGAAAAAGTCGATTTTTTCGTTTAACTTCGTGAAAAAATTTTTCCACTGATCAGCATTGCCAGACTTAATGTACGGGGGGAGTTGAAATAATAAAAATATTGTGACATTGTTAAGTTAATTGTTATAAAGAAATGAACTTAACAAACAGTCTACACTATGGATTTTTTCTTTGCATAGTAAATTTTTAAGTTAAGATTACTTTCTTTAATCGAAAAAATAATACTCGATCATAGAAAATTGACATCCGACATTTTTAAATAACTTTTTTTATTAATATTATTATACCATTGAGCCATTTCCCTTTCGGGGTGGGCGCGACTCACTAGGTGGGGATTGATCCAGAATTCTTGTGTTATTTATTTAAATAACACATACATTCTGCAACACTGCTCCGACCCAGGCTGTTGATCAATCTCTTTAGCAATCACCCCCAGTGAAAATCCTGACAAAGTCGTTATGTGAGGTTCCCCACTGGAGCCATTAGTGTCCAAGGTCTTTGTTTCAGGTGTCATTTATACGACTGACACTCTTTTTAATATATATTTGCCGCCATACTTTTCTGTCCTGGCATACTTTTCTAGCTTCTTGTACATCTATGCATTTTTTCATGCAGGCATTCACTCAACATGTCCAAACCATCTTAACCGATTTCTTTCCCATATCATATCAACCAATCAATTGCATTAATTTCACACTTATCTTTTTCTTGACATGCCCATGTCTCGCTACCGTATAGTACAGTCGGTACAAATCTATGATTATGTATTTCCATTTTGGCTTTTGTTCATATATATTTTTACTTGTCATAAGGGGCCCTGGTCTACTAATAACCTTCTTACCTTCGTTTATGCGTCTTTTCAACTCCTCATGTACCTTCCCGATAGTTAGTCTTTCATCCGCAACAAGAAAGTCAGTTATACTGTGGCTGTTTTCTTTGGACTTGGTGTACATGTGAATCATTTTATGCTGAAACCAAGAATTTGTAATAAACAGACCCTTTTCTAAGCATAAGCCAACTAATTTATTTCCATTATACTTTGCTCTTGTTTCCCCAACATTACGTTGTACTGTTTCTGTATCCTAATTTTGGACGCCTACTCATCCATTTATATCTCCTAGCAGAAAAATTCTTGCACCAGGATCGCAAATATTTATTGTGTCATTTAAAGTATCCCAGAAGGCGTCTTCTACCTCTCTGGGATCACTATCAACTGGCGCGTAGCATTCTATAGTAAATAACCTTCTGCTTCTTACTTTCGTTCTAGCCCACAGCAGTCTTGGAGATACGAAATCATGGTCTCTGAGATGCTGCTATGTTGCTACCATGTAATTCACTATCTACTCCTGACCATTTTTCGAATCCTCCTTTTAACACCCCGCTTTCTATGCCTCGACTTTCGCAACCCCTTTTTTTCATGCACACCTACAATATCTAGATTTCTTACGTGTATGGTTTCTTGTCAATTTTTTACCTTGAGATCATTGACCCTCCTATCATTCCAAACACCCAGTCAGAGACTTTTTTATAGTTTGTATTATACGCCCAACCACCACCTTTATGCTATCAGTTTATTTTGCGAGTCGAAATCATGTTCAAGTCAAGTAGAAAGGCGGCATATGATGGAGATTGCAGTTTTAACGTCATTCTCACAAAATTTGAGTTAATAAGGGAAGGTTGTAAGGTGGGGGGAGGGGGTGGAACTGAGAGTCGTCTTGGGTTTATGTGTTTATGCTGAGAAGGTCACCAGCCTTCAGCAGCGTTCTATTACATGGGAGTTCATGTGATCCCATCCGTTAATACCAGGCTGTCCTCTGGGCACGATACCAAAAAGTTATATACATTACAGGGTGCCCAAAAAGTCCCGGGACAATCAAATAAATCCTTAGGTACAATTTTTTTGGAGAAGTTTGAGGACATTCGTGAAGTAACTTTCGACGAGGAATCCAGTTGTGACCTTAGTTTTGACTTTAACCATGACCTTCATGAATATTTTAAGGTCACCTTTGTTTTCTCAAATGGAATGGCCCATTTTTGACATTGGCAATCGAAAGAGCAGACAATTTTACGTTGATAAGTGTAGCCAGGTCATAGGTAAGGTGTGGCACTGATGAACGTATCAAGGTCATTCAAACTTCAATATGGTATGAACATTTTTTTCGCAAGCTTGCTTTTGAAAATCATACTCTTACCCTATTTACTTACTTAAACAATATATATTAAATAGTGACGATCGAGTGACCTTGACTATGACCATGAAAGTTATATCAAAGTCACTATTTGTTTTTTAATTGAAACGACTTTGTTGGTGATCGGAAATTGAAAGAAGGGAAAATGTGACAACAAAGAGTGGCCTTAATATGACCTTCATGGTGATGGTCAAGGTCAGTCGATGGTCCATTTAATTACATTTAAAAAATTCCATTCCATAAAAAATGCTAACTTTCGACGAGGAATCCAGCGGTGACCTTAGTTTTGACTTTAAACATGACCTTCATGGTTATTTTAAGGTCACCTTTGTTTTTTCAAATGGAATGGCCCATTTTTGACATTGGCAATCGAAAAAGCAGACAATTTTACGTTGAAAAGTGTAGCCAGATCATAGGTACGGTGTCGCACTGATCAACGTATCAAGGTCATTCAAACTTCAATATGGTATGAACATTTTTTTCGCAAGCTAGCTTTTGAAAATCATACTCTTACCATATTTACTTACTTAAACAATGTACATTAAATAGTGACCATCAAGTGACCTTGACTATGACCATGAAAGTCATATCAAGGTCACTATTTGTTTTTAATTGAAATGACCTGCGCTGCTTGTAGTCATTAGGTTTAATATTTCTTTTCGATCACAAAATTATATTAAATTGATATAAATTACTTATCATGGTGTAGGTTTCCGGGTTTCTTATTATCTGCACATCAAAACATAATTTTAATAGGAACAAATATTTTAAATTTAGAATGTTCAATCTGGTGTTTTCCCCATTCTCGGAATACTTTACGCATTTCTAAATACACAGGCAAAATTTTCACTAATAAAACAGTTTAATTTTCAAATTTTCAACTCAATGCATAGATAAAAAATTTGTTTATGAAGTAATCGAATGTATATATACATATCTTATGGACTTGTATGCCAAATTGCATACTTTTTGGTAAGCTCCAGTGTGTTCACCCTGTATATATATATATATATATATATATATATTTTACGATCCGGAGAAACATCAACACCAAGGTTTCTCTCAAGCCTAAAGATCTGGCTGAAATGGATGACGAGCTTCGTGGACATTTTTCCGCTGAATCCGACCACTGGGCTATCAATTATTGCGTGTATAATGCAGCGAGAGCTTTGGCCGATGCGAACCGTAAAACAAAACGAACGGCTGATCATAAGACCAAAAGACGAATGCATCAACTTGCCATAAAGATA
>NC_046659.1:123983327-123985611 GCF_010883055.1 Belonocnema kinseyi | reverse complement strand
GCTATCTAAGGATGGTACTATAGAACGCCACCTCAAGGTAGGCCTAGTGGCGCCATCTCTTGGTCAGGCCGGAAACTTATCAATCCACCCTCGTATATAATACTATACTTTGTTTGGTTAACAATAAATCTTTTTTGTTTGGCGCTTCAACTGTGTTGCTGGAATTTTTGAATTTTGCAGCTCTTTTGAATTAAAATTCGAATATATTTGTATCGAAAAATTCAAATCCTTTGTTTAGAGTTCGACTACTTTGTTGAAAATCCATTGGTTGGCTTTCATACTTTTCGGTTGACAATTTGTTTTTAGTGGGAAATTTAACTATTTGTTTAAAAATGCATGTTTTGAGTTAAAAATTATTCTTTTTGGTTAAGGTTAAGTAAACCAAATAGTTTACTTTTTAACTTAGAATAATAAATTTACAATAAAAAATGGAATAGTTAAATTTTCCTATAAAAAGGTTGATTTTCAACCAGGAAAAAAAGAATTTCCTGAAAGATTGATAAATTTGTCAGAAAAATAGTTAAGTCTGAGCAAATAGTTGAATTTTCATCAAATTAAATTAATTTTTAACGAATTAGTTGGATTTTCCACTGTAAAAGATACATTTCCCACCAAAAATGGAATTGTCAAGTTTTCCGTTAAAAATTATTTTTCCAATTAATAAAAAAAAACGAATTTTTAACAAAGTGGTTAAATTTTCAATTAAAGAGATTACTTCTCAACTGATATAATGAATCTTCACCTGAAATAGTTAAATTGTCATCCAAAGAGATGGATTTTCGACTGGAAGAAAGAATTTTCAACGGAAAAAATAATTTATATTTCAGCCAAAATAGACTTTCATTTTTAGAGGTTTGTAGCCCGGGGTTGAGACCCTTATAGTTGCCGTCGGGAGGTCATCCATTCGTTCGTCGAATTTTTTTAAAGCAGGGGAAGTGAGGGAAAAGAAATATAGATGGAGCAGTGGAGGAAAAGTTTGCTATGGAAAGGTTTTAACGACTTAATTTAGTTTTTTTTTTTAAGGAAAATAATTTAAGCAAAGAATTTTTTAATTTATACCTCCACCCTTAAATAAATGAAATCTTCACCACTTGTATACAGCGTTTTTGGAAAGATTCGATATTGTAAAACTTGTTTTTGAATTATAAAGTACACTATGAACTCTCTATGAACTACCTTCACTCTTATTTACCATTATTAGCCTTTTCAACCTCCCCCCCCCATTAAGAAGGGGAGGCGGTGGTTTTATTAATTATTCATGTGCAGGGTATTTAAATACAAAATATGTAAGCTGGATCACGAGACTTGACTAGGATATCCTGGGGGTTTCGTGATCGCTGATTCCGAATCCGAGGTCCGTTAACCTCGAGCACATCAGCTTCAAGGTCAAACTGTAAAAAAGCTCATGAGAAATCCAAAGAAATGCATCCATAGGTTTTTGAGAACTGCTGAATCTCCTGATTTGAACTGACCGACGCCAACGGACCTCGGATCGGATTAGAATCAGTGGTCCCAAAACCCCCAGGATACCCTAGTCAAGTCTGGTAATCAAGCTCACATATTTTGTATTTACAAACCCTGCACAGAAATAATTAATAAAACCAACCCCTCTACCTTCTTCAAGGGGGTGGGGTATAAAAAGGCTTTTTGTCCATACTAGGAATTTACTTATATACTTTGTTAGGAACTCGCTTTGTCTTTTGAATCAGTTTCGAAAAGACTTTAGAAGGATCGTTTCTGTACACCGAGAACGGGGAGAAAACCACAAAGAAAATTCAAACTTTTGAATATTTATTCTTTTCAAAATTGTTTTTCGTTATGCAGACAATAGAAAACCCAGAAACCTACTGAAAGATGAGTAATTTATATCTATTTCTTATAATTTTGTCATAAAAAAGAAATTTTAAACCTAAAAACTACAAACCACAAATATTAAAAATTTAGAATTTTCCATTTGGTTTCTTTCCCCATTCTCGGAATACACGACCGATACCTCTATAGTTTTTTCGAAACTGATTCAAAGGACAATGCGAGTTCCACATGTTATACCTGCTTTACAATTACATCATATTTTCTGAGTCCAAAAAATGCTATGAAGGAGAATTTAAGAAAATTATTTTCTTTAAGGTCCTTTCAAAACCATTCAAATTTTCTAAATAAACCCTCTAAAGTGTTTAATTTGATAAAACTTTACGCATTTCTAAATACACAGGCAAACTTTCCACTAATAAAACAGTTCAATTTTCAAATTTTCAACTCAATGCACAGGTAAAAAATTTGTTTA
>NC_046659.1:123974133-123983227 GCF_010883055.1 Belonocnema kinseyi | reverse complement strand
TACTAGACTAGAACACCGCTATGAGAAATGTATCAGCCTTGGAGGAGATTATGTTGAGAAATAAAAAAAAAAAATTCTTAAAAACGTTGTTTTTCTTGGTTACACCCGAAACTTATCAATCCACCCTCGTAAACTTCCAACTAATCAGTTAAAATATCAAACAAAAAATATTTTCATTTTAAATCATAAACAGTTTCAACCTGGCAAAAATACAAATTTCCAACAAATAAGCTAAATCCTCAACCAAAAAGATTAATTTCTTACGAAGCAGTTACGTTTTTAATCAACCTTGTTTCGTTTTCCCAAAAAGTAAATTTTTTTCAGTGTAAGTGTATTTTTATAACAAAAGATTATTACAAATTTCGAGATCCTTTTTAATGCACAATTTTTCTCATTTATGTGTTTTCGTACCTTATCATTTTTCCAAAGACTTAATTTTTTCTATTGTCAATGGTATCTTTTACAATTAACACAAAAATTAGGAATTCTATCAAAAAATGATTCATAATAAATTTGTAGATCTTTTTTGGATGAAAAAAACGTTCTGTGTTTATTTTTTTCGTAGCTTATGTTGATTTTCTAAAAATTTAATTTTTCTATTTTTATTACTGTTTTTTTACGAATACTAAAAGACACTAAAAGAGTGTAATAAAGACGAATCTAATAGATCAATTGTTTCAAAAGTTATCACACTCACAGGCAGCCATACAGACATACTAACACACGAACACATTCGTAAAAGCTAATACCTTCTCTGATAAGAATGTCAAAATGTAATTTTCGACCGTAACAGATGAATTTTTAAACCAAAAATACGACTTTATAAAGAAACAGTGAGAAATTTTCAACGGAAAGTTTTTGCAAGTTTTTTTTTTAAATTCTTTTAAAGACATTCGAATATTTGCAACTAACTTTGCGACCCACACCCTACCACTAATCTTAATATTGCGTACGTCCTTGCAGATAGATGGTTTTTTAACGGTCCGTTCGTTCTCATAATATTTAATACTGGTATTCCAGGTGTTGAAATGACATTTTCATTGGGGAAGTTGGGTTGAAATGTAAAATTTCAGATACGAGGATGTTGCTTTAACAGTCTTCTTGTTCTGATAATTTATTTTGATAGCCTCGGTAGTCAAAACACTTCTAACTTGAGTAAGATGGGTTAGGAACTGAGGTTTAAGGGTACCCCCCTCATTCTCGGGGACAAAAAATCGGGTTTTTCTTAAATTATCTTATTCGAACCTATAACTCTTTACGAATATTTTCTATAAATTTCAGTTCAAAATTCGAAATACTCTTGGAGTTCTAGCCGATGCACGGTAGCATAGGGTCTATTCCCTAGCCAAAAATGTACTCTTTCAAATCCCGTGTACAAGAAACAGCTCTAATATGTTGATAAAAAAATTATGTAAAAATTTTTTCTTGTTTTTAAGTTTTAAATTACATGGGGCAATCAAAATAATTGTTATAATGGTAAGTTTTTGAAATCATAAATAACAGATAGAAGAAGACAGTAAACGAAATATAATGTTGCATTCTGTTCTATTGAACAAAAATGTAATACGCTTTAGGAATTCATTTCTTAAAGTTGAAACAAATTTAGATAAACTTTTCTCAATGAAAAAGCAAGTGATAAATATTTAAAGTCATGAAGCGCTTCAAAGATTTTTAAATTCCATTAAAAGAATAAGCGATCCTATTTAATCTGCAGAACACGAAATAATCTAATTTTTAAATTATAATTGAATTAGATATATATGCAAAAAATTAATTTAATAAAAAGAAAAAACTACAAGGGTAGTGCTTAATGAAACAAAATAATTGAAAATTATGAAACGATAGAGCTAGACGATAAAAGTACTGACTTTACCTTCGTTTTATACAAATAATATTCTCGCTTTCTTATAGTCACGTTGTTGATATTTATTCAAGACAAACTTTCTAGTATGAAGTATACCACCTTGAACATAAGGAACTACATTGATAGTTTTTGGAGATTTTTAACTTACGACATAAATTACCTATTTAAAGTTAATAGATTTCAATCATATTTTCATATGTCCATACGTTAAAGTATACATTTAATTGATAAAGTAAAATAAAAAATGTACAAAATTCCTATGTAAAATTAAAGAATAAATTTGGAATAAGGAAATCTGAATATTCCGGAGTTTGGAAATAGTCAACCTTGTTCCTCATGAAAAAAGCCCTTTTCAGTTAGAAATTATCAAACAGATTCTTTATGGAAATAATTTGCTCATCATTGCCTTGGCTCTAGTAAATTAAATGACTTTACACATATTATATATTATAACTTAATTCACTTATTAATTTTCATAATCATTCTACTATAATTTAATAAATTAATTACTTATAGAGCTCGTGTAGGATTCCAATCAGGGATCCGGCTGAGTCCCAGCCGGATAATTCCGCCTTAAGTCGGGCGCTGGTCGGGGAATCCGGCCGGGATCCGGCTAAAAACGTCACGGTAAACTGGTCGGATCCCGGCTTCTGTAGCGGCCGGGATCCGGTCGGGTGATCCGGCCAAAAAGCGGTTAAGAAATGTTGCTTCATGCGAGAAATTGGTAACTTTTTCTGTCTTTTAAGGCTCATCGTAAAGATCACGGTGAACTTTAAAAGTTAAAATCAAGTGAACCAATTCTGGCAAGAAAATTGGAGTAAAATTGTATTCCCTGATGATAGAATCCCATAGTAATTTGAAAGCCACGTGGTGATTTAAGGTTAGGAAGGAAGAAAGTAGAAACTGTATACACAAGACTATATTTTAATTAAAAATAATTATTATTTGCGCACTAAGTGGGGGTTTCAAACTAATCACTGAAATAAGGTTGATTTAAACCATCAGTTTCGATTTTACTTGCGAACTTCGAAGAGACGACGCGACGTGAGTGCAAGGAGCATCCTCGTTCCATGTGCGAAACTGAAAATTCCTGAGTGTCTATGCAGACGACAGACACAGCAGGTGCTATATATGGCGGTAAATTTGAAATTGTACAGACTAAACATTATCTGAATATAGAGAAGTTTATAAAAATTGTATGATTTCTGATGTTGCGCACAGCAGAATCGATAAAAATTTAATTTAAAATGTTAAATTATTCGAAAAAAAATTTATGTTTTTTTTTTTAAGAATTTAAAGAAGCTCTTTTTTGTTTCACTGATCTAATGAATCTATAAATTATAATTTTCAAATAATCATTCACCTAGCATCCATTATCACGTCTTTGAAAAATATCACGGCTCTTAAAAAATGTGTAATTTCTACAAAAAAATTAACCTGAACAGTGCCCAGCTGGGCCCCACCATGGGATATAACCAGGGTTGGCCCGGCCAGTAATCGGCCGGCCCCGGACCTCGTGATTCGAGAAAAATGTAGCCCGACCGGCTCCCGCCCGGTGTCTGTCCATGAAACCCAGCCAGGAGTAGCCCGGCCGGGATCCGACCAGAAATCTTGTTGTATTAAGGCCAACCGGTGAAATTTCTACACGGGGGAGATAGAATATTATATCTACAATAGTTTAATGTGTTTTAATTTTAAGCTTTATATGAATTATAAAACAAAATAAAATCTGATTCAATGCTTAAATTAGATTGCTTATACCTGAAACGCTATAGGAACCTGAAGAAACTACTGAAAATTTTCTAAATTTCTGAATAAACCGAATAATATATATAATGTTTTTTATTTAGTATATTACACATACTTTCACTGAATTTTTGTAATTCTTTTCCTGAAAATAAGTTTCATAAAAAATGATCAAAATAGTTTAAAATTTGTTTTAGTCATAAGAAATGTTCGTGATATAGCTCTAGTGTTAAATACTTATGTTTACCTTTGTCCCACTTGCACATATTTGAGTATTCGCTTCATGAATTACTACAATCAGCCGACCACGGATAATTTTTATCCGCTCCTGATAAAAATCATCTGTCGTCTAGCTTAAAAAATGGTAGAGGAATTTTTTCACGGCTAAACACTATAACCATTTTGTTTAGGACTAGTAGATCAGAAACCCTAATTCCGTCGAACTTTCTTCATTTTTAATGGTTTAATTCAAGAATTACTGTTTATAATCTTTTAATGGAGTTATCAAATTGATCAAATTGAAACGACACACCTTAGAATTATAGAAAAACTTATTCACTTAAGTATTTAGTGTTTAATTTAGGTTATCTTCAACGATTAAAGCGAAATTTACGGGTCTAATTTTCAATTAGAATAGAACCGTTATATAAAAAAGACTAGTTTACAAATTTACGCTTTGTTTTTGACCTATAAAAAACATGCTGGAGTGCAAACCAATCCAATTAGTCTTTTAAAAGTTACCCGTAATACTAACAGTAATGACAAACGATGACAATTATAGAAGGTTGTGATGACAGGTAGGTTAGTGTTGTTTAGACTTAAAGTATCACTTCGGAATATGAAATGATAAGATAATGGTCTATCGATAATAATAAAATTTTATTAATACTTACATAGTTTGGTTATTACATTACATTACATTTATAAATTTCTAAGCTAAGAGATAACTACTAGTAATTTTTTTTAAACCCTAGAGGCTGCGCCCGTTTTTCAAATAATAACACTAGTATTAACCTACAATATTTACTATTTGTAGTTCACAAGTAAAATCACAGTAAAACGAAAACCATACTTTTTGCAAAGTGAGTTTACGGATCGACCGAGATTCGAACTCTTATCCTGTTATTGTTGATGTTTAGAAGCGAGTACTCTAACCACTGAACCATAGTACCGGTTTATAATAAAAATCTGTTATGATTAGATTATAGAAACATGCGAAGTCGTCATATATACTGTCCTTTAATTCTCATGAAACTCTTTTTATTTTCTTCAGCTTAGTTCTTTTCTGTAAACGAAGGATTATTAAATTTAAAAAATAGTTATATCGTATATAGAAGACGAATAAAAATACTAAACGAAAAATATAGTTCAAAAATGATGTGAAAAATATTAAACGGACTTACTGTGTCTTATAGTGTTTAAGTTTTTGGGCTATTACTGTTCTCTTCGCGCATGGTAGCGCTGTACGGATGACATGTGCTTGTGGCTCGTATTTATCTTTTTCGCTCATCTTTTCCCATTCCTCTGGATTATCACGTTGAGCTAGCCTAGCATAGTGAAGATGTGAAAGAGCTCTTCGTATTAATTTCCACCGCTCTTCTTCATCTGATGCAACTAATTTGCATGGTTCATACAACTCTTTGTCCTTTATATCAAACAACATTTCTAATATTTGTTTTGTGGAAGGTGGCCTTGGCATAAAAGCTAGATGATACATGTAATTTGCATACTCTTGGTACTGTACTGAAAATTTACAAAATAAATATCATATTAAGGATCAAAAGACTCTCTTGTAAAGATCGATTTTCAGTTTAAGCTCAAAAAATGTCATTAGAACATTGGAAATTCTGGCTGCTTTTTGAATTCTAAAGGCAAAAAACATGATTTTCTACAGCGTGAATTATCATTTAAACAAGCAAATATCAGTACAAATACGGAGGATACAATGCTTTTATTAAGTCAATACATATTTTGTTTCCATGTACCCGTGTAGCAATCCAATCAGGGATCCGGCCGGGTCTCAGCCGCATAGCCCCGCTTTAAGCCGTACGCTGGTCGGGGAATCCGGCCGGGATCCGGCTAAAAACTTCACGGTCAACTGTTCGGGTCCCGGCTTCTATACCGGCCGGGATCCGGTCGGGTAATCCGGCCAAAAAGTGGTTAAGAAATGTGGCTTCAGGCGAGAAATTGTTAACTTGTTTTGTCTTTTAAGACTCATCGTAAGATTACGGTGAACTTTAAAAGTCATATCAAGTGAACCAATTCTAGCAAGAAAATTGGAGTAGAATTTTATTCCCTGGTGATAGAATCTCATAGCAATTTGGAAGCCACGTGGTGATTTAAGGTTAGGAAGGAAGAAAATAAAAACTGTATGCACAAGACTATATTTTAATTTAAAATAATAATTAATCACGCTCTAAGAGGGGGTTTCAAACTAATTACTGAAATAAGGTTGATTTTAACCACGAGTCTCGATTTTATTTGCGAACTTCGAAGAGCCGACGTGACGTGAGTGCAAGGAGCATCCTCGTTCCAGGTGCGAAACTGAAAATTACTGAGTGTCTATACAGACGACAGACACAGCAGGCGCTATATATGGCGGTAAATTTGAAATTGTACAGACTAAACATTGTCTGAATATAGAGAAGTTTATAACAATTGTATCATCTCTGTTGTTGCACAAACCTTGTTCTATTAGTCCCAACCGGGGAAATTTTTACACGGGTATATTTGGAGTTATTCATTTTTAATATGTTAGTAAAATGACTTAATTAATAATATATTTTTTCAAAAAAGTAAATCATCAAAGTATTATTTTTTAACCAAAAATAAATACCTTTTCGTATCCTGAATCGCTTTGTTAAATAATTTTAGTTGTGAAGATTCAAAAGCGAAACAACTTGCTAGGCAAGAAAAATAGTAAATTGTCAAATTTTCGAGACGTGGTTTCTAAAATCTTTATGGGAAAATTCTGATAACATTGAAAAAATCACTTAATGCGAAGTCGTAAGAAATTTGCTTAATTCATTTAATTTCTTTACTTATACTTACTGACAGAAGATGCCGCTAAATAAGGCATTATGTAGTTAAACATGGTTTATGAACGTACAGGTATATAAATATACAAAAAAGCATAAGATTATACTTTTAGAAGAAAAAAAGGGTTCACCTTTTTTTAAACGATTTCTAGATGCTGAGGTGGAGCCACTTATATACTGACAATTTTGAGACCTTTACCTTCAAAACAAGGAAAACAGGTGCTTGAAAAATATTGGTTCTTATCAAAGTTCTATTGCAGGGCTTACTCTCGCAAAACCTATACTTACATTTAATAACATTGTTTGTTTCTCATGAACTCTTTTTCTTTATTTCTGTAATAATTATTATAAACAGAAACCGTTAATTAAAAGAATTTATTTTTAAAAAATTTGGATTCATGAATCTTCGACATAAATTAAAACTTTCTACCTTTATGACATTTTCTATTATGCCGAGTCATTATTTATTCACGGTCTTATAAACGAACTAATTCCTATTGAAATTTTACAATTTCGATTCGCAAAAAGGGAACCACTCAAAATTATTATAAAATTTCTTATTTGAGTAGTTGAAATTATTCATTCACGGTCTCATAAACGAACTAATTACTATTGATATTTTACAATTTCGATTGGCGAAACGTGAAGCACTAAAGATTATCAGAAAGTTTCTTATTTTACTAGTCGAGGTATTTCCTCATTTAATACTAGAAAACTAATAACCAGGAAGTTTTTCGACTCTTAGAATACAAATTTGGGGTCGAAATTTTAAAACTCTACAATTCTACTCAAATTTTGAATATTTTGACTTACAAATTTTCAATGTTTTTAAATTAGCAGATAATTGATGATAGTGATAACATGGGGGATGTTAGATACTTAGTCAGTATCCTGAAATTAATATTCTGTGATACAAAAAAAAAAACACTTTTACTGACAATTATGGTAATCTACTAACTTCATACAAGTTTTAAAATGTAGTCCCTTGTTATGCATTTTTTGTTTTAAAACTAAAAGTAGAATTTCTATATTTAAATGCGCCTTCGACTTGAATAAAAAAAAATATATATATATAAGATAATATAATTTTCAAAATTTATATCAAAATTTTGTATTTTGGGTTTTTACCTTCAAATTCGTATTTTATTATAGGAAAACCCATGTATTACTGAGTTTTATGAATATCTACCAATTTAATGGAATTTTCTAAATAAGGGTATAATTTTTAACTTTAGTGGCAAAGTTTGTATTTTGTGACTAGGACAAGCCCGGTCATATGACTTTCATATAATGCTACCAATCCCTATTGAAAAATCTGACGTAGGAAACGACATCGGAAACGGAATCGTAAATGTCGCCGGAATCGTCACCGGAATGTACATCGGAAACAATGCCGGAAACGACATCGGAGTCGAAGTCCGAACAAAAGCGGATTTTGGGATCGGAACCGACGTCATACCCGAGCGACGTCGTTTTCGACGTCGCTTCCGATGTGGTTTCCGGCGTCGCTTACTATGTCATTTCCGACGTCATTTCAGACCTCGTTTCCGGTGCCTATTTCAAAGTCGTTGCCGGTGTTGTTTCTTGCCTCATTTACGGTCCATATTTTGAATAAAGATTTTTTAAATATTCAAAGCTAATGCAAAGTTTTTATCAGGTAAGTGATTAAAGTGCTTAAAGGAAAAAGATGATTAAAAAGTATAATGAAAACATGAAGAATTTCAACTATTAATGATTTATTAATTTTTACATTATGGCGTATAAATAAGATTAATAAGATTATAAATTAGGAACTGTGCATTAGTGCTCATTACCAACATTCAATTCTATGTGCACACAGACTCGCAAAATTTCACTGGGAAGTACCATTGTACTTGCCAGTGAAATTTTGTACCATGCTATAATTTTTAATAAATGAATCTATAGTGTAAATTCTCCTAACAGTCACATGTTCTTTTTCAGTAGCCAAATCGACTATAAAATTAATCAACTGTACATAAGAACCATAAAATAACTGAGGAAATGTGTTGTCAGATCGTTTGTTACCTGTCACTGCCGAAATGTATAAATAACGGTTTTTTACCATCTTTTCATACGAAACTGCTTGTTCATGGATACATAATTTTTCTATCTACATATGTTTTACAGAAGACCATGGACCTAAGTATCTTATTTCCGAAAGCTGCAGAAAGTTTTTAACAAGATTAGTACCGATGTAAACATAAAAATGTTTGGCAGTAATTCCAATTTCAAAATCTTCATTCATCGGCAGATCATCGTCATCCAATGCATCCATAAGAAAGTCTTCTTGAATTTCACAGTGAAATAATGGCATTCGTTTTTGAAACTGCATTTACTGTTTTTTATTTTATTTTGCTTCAAATGCACGATATTAGTACGTGCAAAAGAAAAAGTTATATTAAGCTGGCTCCTCCTACATTCATAA
>NC_046659.1:123966799-123974033 GCF_010883055.1 Belonocnema kinseyi | reverse complement strand
TAAAATTGTGAATAATTCAAATTTTTTAAGGAGGTAGATTTCGGAACTAAAAATCGTTTTGGGGTAATTTTATGAGCAAATTTCGAGATTCCAAAAAGCCCAGAATTCTGGTAGAATTGAATTTTTATTATTTTGTAAATTAAGGAAGTGGAAGTGCTAGAATAACGTAAGCTCCAGAAGCGAATTGTTTTGTTTAGGTAAAGAAGCCCAGACATTTTAATCTGTGCCCAAAAAACACAAAATTCCACGTAGTCTGGTTTCATAATTCTAGATGTGATCTGACTTGAAATTTTATTTAAAGTTTCGCGCAGAAATATATGTGCACATCCTCGCAGATTTCTACGTGAAAAACAATGTAGCTTCCTCAATTTACACGAAAATTCACGTGAATGTTTCACTTTCGTATGGAATTTCTTAATCCACGTCGGATCATACGTGGTTTTCGAAGGGAAATTTTACTTGAATTGCCACGTAAACTTATAAGATTCTGAATTTAGCTATAGATGTAGATTTGAAATTTAGAAAGTTTATTTAAAGAAAGCTTATTATCCTATCAAACCCCTTAGAATACAATTTAGATTTATCTCGGTTGTTTCTCATTATAAACAAATTTGAAATTAGTTTCAAGCACATTAGTAGATATTTGAATAAACTCTTTGTGCACATGAATTTTTGTATATAGTTAGGGTAAAGGGGATGAAAACAATGTTTAATTGAATTATTGTTGACTGTGAGTGGTTGTGTGGAGTCGGCAGAATGTTTCTCTTTTTTCAATATAGTATTTGCTAACATTCTTAGGCTTTTAAAAATCAAAAATGTGAAAAATTATTATGAACATTGTATTTCTAAAAATAATTAGTTTTTTCGCATTAAATAAACAGAGGGTGAAGTTCCGAAAAGCGCTTACATCCAAATAATTTGAAACTCCGTATAGTTATGTATTTTGACGCGCTAATCACAAATATGATAGTGAAAATAGCCGCAAATTTTATTTTCATTGTGAAAACCATTAAAAAAACCCATAAAAATCATGTTTTTTACGTTTATCTTAGTAAATAGTAAAAATTTATAAAAAAGCTTCAAATAAAACTTGTAGATCCTTTGAAAATACATAAATTATATTCAATATATTTTTACCCTACGACTGATAGTTTTTGAGAAAAGAAGGGAAATGTCGGTACGACGTGTAGAGTTGCTTAGGTCAAACACGATAACCTTTTCAACGTGTAATGGAAAACGGGAAGGCACACATATGACCGGCCAGAAAAATAACTTGAATAGCACACGATCCCCTTTCCAGCGTCTCATGGGGGGCAGCCCTGTGACTGGTCCCAGAAAAAACTTAGGTCACACACTACCCCTTTTCCAACGTGTCATGGGGGGCGGGAAGGCACCCCTGAGACTGGTCCCAGAAAAGATTTATGTCACACACGACCCCTTTTCTCACATGTCCTGGGGGGCGAGAAGGCATCCCAATGACTGGTCACAAAAAAATAACTTAGGTCAGACACGACACCCTTTCCAACGTGTCGTGGTGGGCGAGAAGGCATCCCTATAACTGGTCACAAAAATAACTTGAATAGCACACGACCCCCTTTCCAGCGTCGCATGGGGGCGGGAAGGCACCCCTGTGACTGGTCCCAGAAAAAACTTAGGTCACACACGACTCCTTTTCCAACGTTTCATGGGTGGGGGAGGATCCCAATGACTGGTCACAGAATTAGACTCAACCTTCCAAGAATTTTTTATGTTCTGTATTTCTGCGATTTTCAATATTTAACATCCACCCAGCTTTCCAGGAATTTTTCTTACAATTTAAGTCGCACTGCTAAACATTTTGCACTATATCTGTGATTTTTCATATTTATCGTATATTCTGTCGAAAACCATCAGTCTTAGGGTAAAAACATATTTAACATAAAATATGTATTTTTAAAGGATCTACAACTTTTATTTAAAGCTTTATTTATAAATTTTCACTATTCACTGAGATAAACGTAAAGAAACAAGATTTTTATGGTATTTTCAGGGTTTTTATCATAAAAATCAAATTTGCGGGTATTTTCGCTATCATATTCGTGATCAGCGCGTCAAAATTTGGAATTGTTTCTCCTGCAATATAAATATAATATTAAAATGCAACGTACATACTTACTTCGCCACTGTTTCTTTATTTCTTGGAAACCACAACGATATAAGAATAAAACCAAAATATATTACTTTATAATTTTATAACATCCTGCTGCTTAGCAACCTCTCCATTTGTTTACACATGCACACAACCTTGAAAAGCTGTGAACTACAGCGCGCAGGTAGAGAAATTCTTCTCACTGAACGGAAAACAGTTTGATGTGTCTTGAATTGTTTGCCGACCAAATTAGGAAAGTAAAAATGAATAAGAAATCAATAAAGTGTGCATCAGTTCTATTTACTTGTGGAATTCAAACAATAGCATATTCCATATTTGTGAATTTATACGTTATAATTAGGAATTTTTTTACAATGAATTTCTGTCAAAAATAATAACTTATTTGAATTTAGAAAAAATGCGCTAATTATTTATGAAAATATTTGCAATTATTTGTAAAAAATTTATTGATTAAAATCTAACATAATATTTCTAAATTATTTTACATTTATTAATGCATAAAAATACAAGAATTGTTTTGTTATAATTTAATATATTTTTTGTTACAGCAAACCTGATACGGCAAAAATGTTGAGGAGCAAAATTTTTCATATAAAAAACATAAATAAATTGTTCTGGAACAATTGTTTGGATAAGACCAATATTTTTTTGAAAAAAGCACAAAAATATTTCTTTTACAGGTCATTGAACGTGGTATGTAATAAGCTCTCCAGCAGTTTTTGACAAAAGTATCTCTCTCCGGTTCTGAACGAGTTATCGCGTTTCAAAGTCAGCAGCGATTTTTAATAGTACTCGCGCTGGTCGTACCGACAATTTTCGATGGCAGTGTACTACCAATTTTTAATGGCATTGCTGAAAAATGGATTATATTGTAGTCAATATAATATGATTAGCGTGTAATTAAAACATGTAACAATAGAAAATGAAACTAAAAACTCATTAAAAAATGAGGAAAAAATAAACAAAATAGATCATGAGGAATCTTTTGTACATCTCAATGAAATTTTGCGATATGATATCGATGCATTTGCATGTTTTTATGTTGTAAAGGTAATCAATCGTGAAAAGTCGAATTCCTAGTCATTCTTAATATAATTTTTTTTGTTCCCTTCCTTACGCACTTCAATCGCTTAAATAACATAAAGTTTTCATGACATTTTTATATTTAAAAAATAATTATTCAAAAAAGGGCAGTAAACAACTTCGGAAAAGCATCGGAAACGATGCCAAAATCCGCTTTCGTTTCCGACATCGTGTCCGATGTAGATTCCGGTGTTGGTTCTGGCGACGTTTACGATTCCGTTTCCGATTTCGTTTCCAACGTCAGATTTTTCAGCAAAAATTTATTAACGTTATTTAAAATTTGAGTATTTTAATTTTTCATTTAGAAATTTTGAGCATTAAGCATTCTAAAACTCGAAACCCTGCTGTTTGTCAAGGGGCTTTCATAAGCCAGTATGCTCAATTTTGGCAACTGTTTCACCCCCCCCCCCCCCCCCCCCATGTAGTCCAGTGCGTAATTCTCGCCTCCTCTCCCACACATGCGGTACGTGGTTTGTGGAAGACCCCCAATTAACAATTAACGTATTTTGTTGATTTTGTTTACAAAGACTTAATGTTTCTGGTATCAAAATCAACTATTTGGGTTGAAATTTATTTCTTTTGGATTGTAATCTTTTTAACTTATTATTGTTTTCAGTAAACATTTCCATGTTTTCTGACCAAGCGTTTTATTTTTTTAACACCTAAATGTATAAAATAATAAGAAGACACAAGTTGTTCAACCAAAAAATTCTACAATTTTTGTCTCAACTTTTGTTATAAAAATATACATTAAAAATAAAAAATTAACTTTTTGTAAAATCCACACAAGTTACAATAACATTTTACTTAGCAAAATCGTTTGCGTAAATTATATCTACACATTTTTGGGAACCACTTTACGTTAGGATGATTCTTTTGGGTTCAAGTCATGAAAAGTAAGAGTGAAAATAAAGAAATTAAATTGATGGAAAAAGATACACTTTCCAATAAAATGTACAATACCAAAATTGTTTTTCTTTATATGATGCACACTTTTTAAAATCATAAGTAGTCAATGAAAAAAACATGTTTCAATATCAATGCATGAGATGAATTGAATTGAAGGGGCACACTGCATACGGGCTTGAGTGCCAAAACACGAATTTTACAGAAGAACTAAAAAACTGGCTACCTTTCACGCAAATAATTTTAAACAAAAATATACAAAAACATTTCGAGGTACTGTTAGGCTTTATCGAACTATGAAATGAACATCCTGAAAAATGCATTAAACTTTAAGTATGCGTAACTTTAAGTACCTTTAAAAAAGATAAACATGTGCGAGAAAGTCCTGGTCAAAGATCGGCGCGCACCAAAAAGCTTCAATTTTAACCAATGAAAAGAAACTTTTGCAGCAACTATTTCTTTTCAAGAATTTATAATTTTTGATAAACAAACTTCAAAACCACAATCGACACGTGCTCTGAAAATCAATTATGCCACGGTGACAACACGTTATGAAGCATGACACTAACGCCAGCAAGCATCGTGGCACTTACGCCCGAATGAACTGAATTTTTTCGTAGACCTAATTTCGGGTCGATCTAGGCCAAAATCTTTTACAGGGTCACAAGTTAGGGGTAAACAAGTAGTTTAAGCCAATTAACCGACTCTCAGAAATTTGGCACTTACGTCCGTATGCAGTACGGCCCTTCAATTTTATTAATATATGTAAATTGATTAAAATGATACGTTTGTGTGGATAGCTAGAAATAATATTTAATGCAAAATCAGAAAAAATATTATTCTAGTCATGATAATAAAATGTGTACTTAATTTTGTAATGCAGTTACAGGCATGTAACATGCGATGCCAGACTTTGGTACAGAAATAAATGTAATATACATTTGATGCAATATTTTTAGACAAATTAATTACAGTTTTCGACGCTCCGATCTATCATTTGAGAAGGTCTGTACATGAAAATGAGGAAAGCACAACGACCGAGCGCGAAGCGTGCAAACCAAAAGTCGGATTCTTTTTTTTTTAGAAAAAATTAAACATTGAATTTTGAAATGATTCACGTGTCCTAATTTCTTATTTATTTTTTTTCGTTTCAACTTTTATATTAATGCAAAAAGTAAAGAAAAAGTAGATTGTTTCGTTTTTTTTGTTTATCTTCGTGAAAAAAATCTGTGATCAGCTTGCCAGACTTCATGCAGGGGGGGGGGGGGGTAAAAGCAAAAAAATTGTGACATTGTTAACTTAATTGTTATAAGCAAATTAACTTAACAAACAGTCTACACTATGGATTTTTCGTTTGCAAAGTAAAATTTTTCGTTGAAATTACTTTCTTTAATCGAAAAATAATACTCGATCATAAAAACTTGTCATCCGATGTTTTTTAATAATTTAATAAACAAAATATATAAAGAAATGCCTAGTGTGGACATTTAAAGGCAGGTAGAAATCGCTTTGTCCCTTAGTTTTCTTCAAATTATGTTTCCAGTGATGTTTAATGATAGAAAATTATCATCCGATATTTTAAAATAATTTTATAAACAAATTACATTACATGATGTCGCGAGTGAGTTTTGATGATGAAAAATGTTCTTTTCCTTTACATGTATTAAAATAACAATTGGTTTACTAAATTAATCAAAAATAAAAATAAAAAAAGATCATGAATAAAAATCATTGGCGACATCTTTTGAGGAAAATTAGAAGAAGGGATTTTTTCGACCTTTAAATGACCAAGGTGTCAACTTTTTTGTATAATTTGTTTGTAAAATTAATAAAAAAATATCAGATGATAATTGCCCTTCATTAAACGTTATTGGCGACATAATTTGAAGAAAATTAGGGGGGGAAACGATTTCTTTCTACCTTTAAATTTCCACACTGGGCATTTGTTTATAAAATTAATAAAAAATATCGGATGATAATTTTCTATCACTAAGCATCACTGCCGGCATAATTTGAGGAAAATTAAGAGAAAAAGCGATATCCGCCTTTAAATGTCCACATTGGGCATTTTTCCCTGAATAAAGATATAGATATAAAGATAGAGAATAGAGAATAGAGACTAGAGAATAGAGATAGAGAATAAAGATAGAGAATAACAATTTTATTCCCGAAAATAAAGTCTCGCAACGCTGATTATAGAAAAAATTCTTTCACGAAGATAAACAAAACATCGACTTTCTCAGGACACATAAATCTCTCCAAAATTCAATGCTGAATTTTTCTTAAAACATCCAAAATCGGTTAAGAATTGCCAGCTATAAGTTATTTTGAACATCGTTTTTTTATTTCATCCCACTCTGCCTAGGGGCGATCAAACTTGCAAGCGAGCTTTGTTAAATTTTGTTTTTCCGATAATTTGTCGACTCCAAATTTCAAGTCTTTTCGCGAGCGGATATTACTTTTGAACCTAAAACTTAAATACTTCAGTGGAAAATTCAGAGTTTCTGTTAAAAATGTATATCTGTTTTATTGAAATTTCAAATATTTTGTTAAAAATTCGTTTTCCTTTTCTGGTAAGAAGTTAATTTTTTGAATTTCCTTTCATTTCATATATCTATTTATCCAACCTTCTTACGACCAATTACATGATATCATATCTATGATATCATTAACATATAGAGTATAAGCAGCGCAACGCTGCTTATACGAATGCTCCTAAAAATACGAAAAATAATTGAAATAAATATTCCATTTTGCGGTACAACTGTGCAAGGTACAAAAAGAAGATGATTAAAAAAAATATACATTCAAAAAGATCTATACATTTGTTATTACTTACTTTTTTATCGCAGTTTTTTTATTTATTCACAAAAAAAATTGAAAATTAAAAAATTACATTCTTAGACTAATGACAAAAATTATATAAAAAATGAATAGACAACACTTTATTACTCAAAAAAGACATTTTTGTTGACAAAAGTATTTCGCCTACATTCTATCTGTAAAGGTGGGGGGTCTCAAGGCCGGTTTTTGACCCACATTAGATTTGGGACAAAAAATTGGAAAAGAATTCCTACAGTGTCTACTGCAAATAAG
>NC_046659.1:123928944-123966789 GCF_010883055.1 Belonocnema kinseyi | reverse complement strand
TCTTCAAGAAATGAAAACTTCACCGCTTGTACGCAGCATTTTTTAAAATACTCGACCCTGTACTAACTTGTATTCGCTTAATAAAGTACACTATGAACTCTCTATGAGATACCTTACCCCCTATTCGCCATTTTTGGCCTTTTTACCTCTCCTTGGGGAGGGTGAAGTGGATGGTTTTATTAATTATTTATGTGCAGGGTTTGTGAATACAAAATATATAATTAGTTGATGTTATTGTGTGTCGACCAGGTAAAAAATTCAAATAATAGATCTTAAATTGTCGGTATACTGGTCCAAAGATTAATAGATGTTTCGCTCTTCGACGGAGGGACTCTTTAGTAAAATACAACTATGTACATATCCATGTATAATAATTCGATGGAAATAGTCCTTATTAACTTTATGGAGTGAACCATGAAAAAAGTTGATAAAGAAATCCAGATAGCTAGATATATATAGGTTTTTGGGGTTGCTGAATCCGAATCTTAGGATCTTTAACCTGTACCGTATCAGTTGTAAGGTAATTTAAAGTTCAACATGAAAAAATGTAGAAAAATAGATATATAGGTTGCTGGGGTCGTTCAATTTATATCAGGAGATTCAGCGTTCCCGAAAACCTATGGATGTCTTTTTCTGGATTTCTCATCAGCTTTTTTACAGTTTGACCTTCAAAGGAACAGGGAGCTGATGTGTGAGAGGTCAACGGACATCGGATTCGGAATCAGAGATCCCAAAAACCTCAGGATATCCTAGTTAAGTCTGATGATCATGCTCAAATATGTTGTATTTAAATACCCTACACATTAATAATTAATAAAACCACCCCCTACACGCTTCTCATGGGATGGGGGGTAAAAAAGCTAAAAATGATGAAAAAGAGTGAAGGTTGTTCACATCAAGTTCATGGTGCTCTTTATTAATCAAATACATGTTTGACAGTGTCGAATCTTTTAAAAAACGCTGTATGCAAGTGGTGAAGATTACATTTTCTTAAAGGGGCGGGGATGAATAGAGGGGTTTTTTTGCTTAGAACCACTTTAGGCTAGAATGCGTACTCTTCTTTGAAATTATAAAATTCTTTGTTAAAATTATTTCCCTTAAAAAAAACTTAATTAAGTCGTTAAAACCTATCCATAGCAAACTTTTCAGAAACCATAAGGGCTTCAGTCCGAAGCTAAAAAACTCTAAAAATTAAAGTCTGTTTTTAACTATTTTATTGAAAATTAGTTTTTTTATTAATTAAAAAAACAATTTTTAAGCAGAAAACTCGACTATTCCGTTTTTGAGGAAAAATTTATCTTTTACAGTGGCAAACCTAACTAATTCGTTGAAAATTGATCTTATTTGTTAAAATTTTAACTATTTGGTTAGGCTTAACAATTTTCCTGATAAATTTATCTTTCAGGAAATTATTTTTTTCCTGGTTGAAAACCAACCTTTTTTACGGAAAATTTAACTATTTCATTTTTTCTCTAAATTTATTATTCTAAGTTGAAAATTAAACTATTTGGTAAAAAATTAATATATTTGATTAAAATTCCGTCTAGTTCTAGTCTATTTCCAGGAAAATAGTTGAATCCTTGCACAAAAAAAAATAATTTTTAACTTAAAACATGCATTTTTAACCAAATAGTTCAATTTCCCACTAAAACCAAATTTTGAACAGAAAAGTATGAAGCCCAACCAATAAATTGTCTACAAAGTAGTTCAATTCTTAACGAAACAGTTGAATTTTCCGATAAGCAAATTTTCCAATTTTAATACAAAACAGCTAAATGCTACCAAAAACACGAATTTCCAAAAAATAAATTAATCCTCAAACAAAAACATTAAGTTTTGATCAAGCAGTAGCATTTTTAACACAAAAAATTTAATTTGTACCAAAAACCATGAATTTATAAGCAAAAAATGCGAATTTTTAATAAAATAGTAAAATTTTCATAAAAAAAAATTTCAACAAAAAAACTACGAATTTTAAACAAAATAGTTAAATTTTCAACCAAAGAGATCAGTTTCTAATTAACCAAGATCAATGCTAAGAAAGTCATTGTTGATAAATTAAATGAAAAATATTTTTATTTTTATTGAAACACTGTATTTCACCTAAAAAGCATGTAAATAAAAAGAATGTTTTTACCCAAAAAGAAGACTTGTTTAACAATAAAATTAAAACTAAAATTAAATTAATGCAATTATATTTTTCTTTAATTTAATTTCATTAAATTCAATATTGAAATACAGAAGATTAATTTTTTTAAAACAGTTTCATTTATAACCCAATTAGTTCAATTTTTACAAAAAGAGATGAATTTTTAAAACCAAAAAGACGAAATTTCAATAAAATAGTTAAATTTTCAACCAAAGAGATCAATTTCTCACTAAAGTGATAATCACAAAAAAATTAATTTTAAACACAGTAATTCAAGTTTCAACAAAATATAGTTCAGTTTTCAATGAAAAATATGAATTCTCTATGGTAAATGTATTATTAAAAAAAAAAAAAAAAAAGATTTATTGTTACCCACACAATGCATAGTATTATATAAAATTCCAAGTAATTAGTTAAAATTTCCAACAAAAAATATTTTAATTTTAATTCATAAACAGTTAAATCCTGGCAAAAAATAATAATTTCCATCAAAATAGCTGAATCTTCAACCAAAAAAATTTATTTTTTACGAAGCTGTTATGTTTTTAATCAACTTTGTTACGTTTTTCCAAAAAGTAAAGGTTTTAATTTGAAATGTATTTTTATAAAAAAAGTTTATTACAAATTTTTAGATCCTTTTCAATGCACAATTTTTCTCATTTATGTGTTTTTGTACCTTGTATCATTTTTCCTAGACTTAATTTTTTTATTGTCAATGATATTTTTTACAATTACCACAAAAAACTATGAATTCTATCAAAAAATAATTTATAATAAATTTGTAGATATTTTTTAGATGAAAAAATGTCTCTTTATTTTTTTCGTAGCTTATGTTGATTGTCCAAAAATTAAATTTTTCTATTTTTATTGCTGTTTTTTTACGAATAACACAAAAATTGCGCATCCTATCAAAAAGTGAATAATAACAAATTTGAAGATATTTTTCGGGTGCACAATTTTTATCGATTCATCTGTTGTCGTATCTTGCATAGTTTGACCGCCAAATGTTATCTCCCCCCCCCCCCCGAACAAATATGTATTTTAAATTTTTCGACAAAATTCATGAAGTCGTTATGATAATTTTGTAAGGCCTTCAAAAAATAACTAGTAATCGAGTGATTTTTTCATCGAAAAAGGACATTAAAAGAAAATGTTCGCCTTTTCAAGTACTACGAATAATAAAATTAAAATCTTTTTAAATTTCTTGTTTTTAAAGTTATAGGAGCTTAAATAACATTATAAACTGTAATATAAAATGTTGGAGTTTTGAATTCATTGAAAATATTTCGAAAAATAATAAGTTATTTATTCCTCCTGAAAACTTAGCAAAATGAAGTTCGTCTAATTCTTAACGGAAACGAAAAGATAGCCTATTATTCGTAGAATCTATAGAATTAATACTGGTATTTCAGGTATTGAAATCACATTTTCATTGGGGAAGTTTGTTTGAAAAATAAAATTTAAGATACCTTGATGTTCTTTGAGAGTCTTATTGTTCAATAATTTGTGATAAATTTATAATAATTTGTACAATATTGGGTTATGCAGCAATCTAAATAATTTCTAGAATGATAAATTTTTCAAATCATAAAGAACAGGTAGGAGAAAACACTAAACGAAATATAATTTTTCATTCACTTCTATTGAACAAAAATGTTATAATCTTTAAGAATTCATTTTTTATAGTTGAAACAAATTTAGATAAATGTTCCTTAATGAGAAAGCAATTGATAAATATTTAAAGTTGTGAAGCGCTTCAAAGCATTTTAAGTTACATTAAAAAATATGCGATCCCATTTCTCTTTATATGAGAAAGCGGGGCATCAGCTAAACTAAGAGACCCACTCTGTTGGTTCTATCACTAACTTGTAGCTCTTGAGGAAACAGTAGTTTCGTGGTATAGTCCATTTTTCATTCGGCTTCTAAAGATTATAGGCAAACTTTTTGTGAAATCGACGCTGGAGTGATGGGGATTGAATAACTAAGTAGGAAAATATCGATAGTGTTGAAGTTTTTCATTGTACAGGTCAGGCATAGTAAGTGCATAGTTGCACGGTGTTGTTCTCATAATATGAGATACCTGTAGTTTTTATAACACTGTGGCTGCGCGGGAGAAATTGGTTACAAAAGTGTTTGTGACTACTGCAAAAACTAAATATATCTAAATAGCAGTAAATTTATACTTCGGAAACATAGAATGAAGTTTTTCATAAAAAATAATACTTTATTTTGCATTTTATTAGATTTCTCAAGGTATCTCATATTATGAGAATAGTTTGACGAGTTTGGAAAAAGCACTTTTTTAAATTTTTTGTATTTTCAGCAAATAAAAATTTTTTAATACAATTTTTTATTTGAGCTTCTTATGACAAACTAAATTTCCTTTAAAATAACCTATATTACTTTTAATTTCAGTACATAGAATTCCGACAATCACGCCAAACAGAGTTGGTATCTCACATTTAGGTACACTCCTCTACGAAAAAAATAATTTAGTAAAAAGAAAAAACTTTGAAAAAATTTGTTTAATAAAACAAACTAATTGAAAATTACTAGTATGAAGCATGCCACCTTGAATATAAGGAACTAGATTGATAATTTTTTGAGATTTTTAACTTGCGACATTAATTTCCTATTTAAAATGAATAGTTTTCAATCATATTATTATATTTTCGTATGTCAAAGTATACGTTTAATTGATAAAGAAAAAAATTGTTTAACATTCCTCTGTAAAATTTAAGAATAAATATTGAACAAGGAAACCTGAATATTCCGGAATGACTCTAAACTTATTATATATTACAACTTAATTCACTTATTAATTTTTATAAGTATTCTATTATAATTTGATAAATTAATTGCGTAGACATAAGATAGAATACTATATTTACAATAGTTTAATGTGTTTTAATTTTAAACTCTATCTGGATTATAAAACAAAATAACGGCTAATTTAATGCTTAAATTTGAGATTTGCTAATATCTAAAACGCTATAGGAACCTAAAGAAATTACTGAAAATATTCTACATTTCTGAATAAACCAGATGTCATATCTATATAATGTTTTTTATTTATTATATTGTGCATATTTTCACTGGATTTTTATCATCTTTTTTCGTGACAATAAGTTCCACAAAGAATGATCAAAATGGTTTAAAATTGGTTTTAGCAGTAAGAAATGTTTTGCTCATAATATTAAAAAATATAAGACATTCTTCAGATTTAAAATTAACAATTACAAAACTTGAAAATATTTTTCGAATGACTTATAAAAGACTGATTGTTACGTGTATATTATTTGTGATATACAGGATGTCTAAAAAGTCCCGGGACGGTTGGATATTTCCTCAGGCAAAATGTTTTTTAAAAAAGTGAAGGTCATTCCTAAAGTAAACTTCAACTAGGAATTCAATGGTGACCTTCATTTTTACCTTGAAGTTGACCTTCATGGCTTTTTGAAGGTCAACTTTGTTTTTTTAAATTTAAATATCCTTTTTTTACATCTGCAATCGATAGAGCGGAAAATTCTACGTTCAGGTACGTACCCAAGTAATAGGTCAATTTTAACGTTCAAGGTCAGTTAGAGATTATTTAAAATTAACAAAGTTTTCCAAGAGGTCAGTGCAATTCCTGAAATAAATTTCAACGAGAAATTCATTGGTGAACTCTGTATTGATCTTGGTGATGATCTTCAAGGTTTTTTGAAGGTTTTTTCCAATCAGTTTACTAACTTGACGTAAACTAAGGCGTGGGTTCGCAACAAATGCTTGGGCTATGTCCGTCTGCATCTCCTCAGATCCTGCAGATTTTGGCCGACCAGTTCTCTGAAGCTCCTTGATAGATCCATGATTCATAAAGCGCCTTACAGTTCTTTCAATTGTTGATTTTGAGACAGGATTTAACCCTTCTCCATTACGAAAAATGCGATTAAAAAGCAAACGAACTTGATCATAAGATCGAACTCGATCTCCCCAACCACGCATCATTAATACAGATACCATATCTCGTTCCGAAAGTTCAGCTTGCGCCATAATAATCTTTTAGCGAAAGATATTAAGTATGTACTCGTATTACGTAAATTTAGTTTCAAATCGTAATATTCGTATGGAAAAACGGTATAGGACTTATGGTATCGCCTTAGGTATTGACTTAGGTATCGAAAAACAGTATAGGACTGTATAACTCTTCGGGGAGGAACAGAACTCTCACCAGAACACCTGGAACTTTTAATGAAAAATTTCCTTATGATTTTACAATATTCAAAACGCTGACCTCTTGGAAAACTTTGTTAATTTCAAATAACCTCTAACTCACCTTGACCGTCACAATTGACCTTTGACTCTTGTATGTACCTGAACGTAGAATTTTCCGCTCTATCGGTTGCAGATGTAAAAAAAGGATATTTCCATTTAAAAAAACAAAGTTGACCTTCAAAAAGCAACGAAGGTCAACTTCAAGATCTAAATGAAGGTCACCATTGAATTCCTAGTTGAAATTTACTTCAGGAATGACCTTCACTTTTTTGAATAATATTTTGCCTGAGGAAATATTCAACCGTCCTGGGACTTTTTAGACATCCTGTATGGCTCTGATATTAAAAAATTATGCTTACCTTTATCCTAGCTGTACAAATATGAGTATTCGTTTGATATCAATTGCAAATTAAGAAGATTTTAAATAATTTCGACAATGTCATCTGGGCACAATAAAACTACACAAGATTTAAGATTTTCAAAATAAATAGGCACAGGAAACGTGTGATGTTCCTGTTTAATAATAAGTATTATCAAAATATTAAACTATATTACTGAGTTTTATTGATGTTTGCACAAAACATTACTAAGAGTTGACCACTACAATTGTCCAAAGACAGATAATTTTTATCCGCCTCATGATAAAAATTTTCTGCCGTCGGATAATTGTAGTAATTAATTGTTTGTAGCGCTTTTACTTTGAAGTTATGGTCTAGCGTTAAAAATTTTATAGGATTTTTTTCACAGCTGAAGACTATAACCATTTCGGCTGAGACTTGTAGATCAAAAACCTTGATTCCATCGACATTTTGATTCGAATATTTTTTTTACTCACACTGCATCACGTTACATATACATATTATCAAATATTGCTTTTAAACGGAATATAGACCGGGTGAAAAAAAATTAAATTATGCGATATTCTTATCCCAATCTACTGCGTCAAGTAGGATTATGAATCATTTAAAAATTAAATTTGAACTTTCCTCATTTTCAATGGTTGAATTTCAGCATTAATTTATATACTTTTAATGTAGTTATTAGAATTTTATTAAGGATTGATATAAATAATAAATCTGTAACTTGATCAACTTAAAATTACGCTCATTATAATGACAGGAAACTTATTTATTTGCGTATTAAGTAAATAATCTACGCTATATTCCAGATCAAAGTGACAAGTACGCATCTTATTGTCAATAACCATTTTGTAGAATCACTTTTGAGAAATAATTATGGTATGTACATTTTTTCGAATCGTGCACAATGTGACCAAAAATATAATTTTTTAAGTATTTTATTCAATGGAAAAAATCAAAACTGTTATAAAAAAAGACTGGTTTACAAATTCGACCTTTGTTTTTTGGCCTTAAAGTAGCATTCAGAGCGCCGATTTGCAGACGGTAAAGACAACGATGGCAACAATAGAAGGTTCTAAATATAGCTAGGTATATACTGATAGAATAACAGGTAGGTTAGCGCTGTTTAGACTCCCAACGTCACTTCTGAAAATGAAATGATAAGATAATAGTCGGCTGATAATAATAATTTTTTATTAAGGTCCGCATAGTTTTCTTATTACATCACAATACATTTATTAATTTATACCCAAAGAGAATACTACTGATTCTACACTTAACCCTATCGGCTGCAATCTCAGTTTACGGATCGACCGAGATTGGAATGCTCGTCCTTACAGTGCTGAGGTTTAGAAGCGATCGTGCTAATTACTCGACAGCAGTCTCGATTTATAATAAATATATGTTATAATTATATTTCAGAAACATCCGAAGTCGCTATATAAATTTTCCTTTGCTTCTCATGCAACTCTTTTTATCCGCTTCAACTTAGTGCTTTTCTGAAAAGAAAGCAGCATATAAATTATTGAAAAATATTTAAATCTTATATAGAATAGAAATAAAAAACTATAATCGAAAATATAGTTCAGAAAACTTGTATAAATTAAATGGACTTACTGTGTCTTATAGTGTTGAAGTTTTTGAGTTATTACTGTGTCATTCGCGCATGGTATCGCTGTGCGGATCACATGTTTTTGTGCCTGGTATTTATCCTCTTCACTCAACTTTTGCCATTTCTCTGGGTTTTCTTGTTGAGCCTTCCTTTCTGTGCGAAGATGTGAAAGAGCTCTTCGTATTAATTTCCACCGCTCTTCTTCATCTGATGCAACTAATTTGCATGGTGCATACAACTCTTTGTCTTTTATATCAAACAACATTTCTAATATTTGTCTTGTGGAAGGAGGCTTTGGCATAAAAGCTAGATGATACATGTAATTTGCATACTGTTGGTACTGTACTGAAAATTTACAAAATAAATATCATACTAACGGTCAAAACATTCTCTTATAAGAATCGCTTTTCACAAATTAAGAAGAAATATCATTTCAGAATTAGAAATTCTTGCCGATTTCAATGATTTTCTACATGATTTTCTACAGGGAAAATATATTTAAAGGTATTCATTTTTAATAAATGGGTAAAATGGCTTAATTAATAATCGATTAAAAAAAAAAGTCAATCAGCAAAGTCTTATTTTTTAACCAAAGATAATTAAGATATTTTTCTGTATCAAGAACGTCCTATTTTTACTTGTGATGATCTGTTCTTCGCTTTGTAGAATAATGTTGGTTGTGAGGTTGAAAAAAGCGAATCAACTTGCATTGCAATAAAAATAGTGAATATTCACATTTTTGAGAGGCCGTTTCTAAAATCTTTATGTTAAAATTGTAATAACTTTTCAAAAATCATTGAACATGAAACTGTAAAAACTTTGCTTAATTAAATTGATTTCTTTACGTATACTCACTGGCAGAAGATAACATCAAATAAGGCATTAAGTAGTTATACATGATTCATGAACGTACAGGTATACAAATTTTTCAGAAAAATCAGAAGATTATATATGTAGCAGAAAAAACGATGAGTCTCTTTTTTTACTGATCTCTAGATACTAAAGTCGAGCAACTTATATACTGGCAGTTTCGAGGCATTAACCTTCAAAATGAGGAAAACAGGTGCACGGAAAACATTGATTTTATCAAAGTTATATTGCCGGGTTTTCTGTCACAAAACCTACACACACCATTAATAAAATTTGTTATTGGTAATAAACTCTCTTGACTTATTTGTATAATAACTGTTATAAATGAAAACCCTTAATTAACAGAATTGATTTTTAAAAACCATCAATCTTTGACATTAATAAAAAACTTTCTACCCTGGTGACATTTTCTAGTACGACGAGCCTTTATTTATTCAAGGTCTCATAATCGAACTAATTACTATTGAAATTTACAATTTCAATTAACGAAAAGTATACAGTATACAGTTGCTTTCGAATCTTATCATACAAATTTAAGATAAAAATTTAAAAATTCTGTAATTTGACTCAAAATTTAAACATTTTATTAAATTGGTAGATTTTATATGCATGTCAATGCAAGAGGTTTTCTAAATCACAAAAACGTATTCAGGCTAGAAATTCAAAAAGTTGACTGTGATACAAAAAACCCCTTACTGACATCATGGAAATCTACTAACTTAATAATATTTTAAAACATTTGTTTCCTTCTTTTGAATCTTTTTTATAAACTAGAACTCAAATTCCTCTATTCAAATGCGCCTTTGTGTTGATTTTAGAACAAATATATAAAATTAATACAATTTTCAGAATTTATATCAACTTTTTTTATTCTTGAATTTTGACTTCAAATTCGTATTTTATTACACGAAACCCCACCTCTGAGCATGAATATATACCAACTTGAATAAATTTTCAAAATTTAGGTCAAATTTGTTAATTTTTAAAATTTTGACACTAAATTTGTGTTTTGTGACTCGGAGAAGCCCGGTTATATGACTTTCATATAATTCTGCCAGTTTAATACTACCAGTTTTAAATTCAAAGGTTTTTTTAGAAATTGATCACTTTTCGATTGAAATTTCAACTAATTTGTTAAAAAATCGTTTTCTTTTTTCGGTATATTTTCCATTTATTGGCTAAAATGGATCTTTTTATATTCTCATCCTAATGAGAAGGTATTAGTTTAGAGTGAAAACTGACTATTTCTGTATGTCATCGTCGTTGTCGTTTGTATACCAGATGCCTTTTGAAAGAATTATCTAATTAGGTTGCGCTTTAGCACACGTATTCAGGGATAAAAAAGAAATATCAAGTTCGTTAATCTCCATCTTTTGACCTACGGTTCTGTTTTATATGACACTTATACCTCAGCGTCAAGGTCATTTTAAAGTCAAATTCGTTAATTCGAGAGATATCATATTTTGATCTCAGATGCTGAAAGAGCGGGAAATTCTAGGTTCGGATATATTTTCCGCCGTGGATCCCAGATCTGCAATTCTGGAGCAATTCTCCTGCAATCGCGCTTCACTGCAGCAATGGAATCTTGTGGCTTGAAGTTTTCAAGAGGGGCATGACGAATTTTTTGCGAACAAAAGACAGTTTACTTCCTACAAATTTAGCTGCAGCAAGATTTATCGGCGATTGGTCAGGGTGAGCAAGCAGGCCCGCAATCGTCGCCATCATGCGACCGCAACTCTAGATTGGTTGGTAACTTAGCCTCTGTAGAGTCTACTGCTATAAGAACAGAAATGACGCCGTGCAATACGCGTAGTGACAACTTTTGTGTTGTTTGTGGGAAATACGTCATGAGTATTGAAAGAAAATCATTTACAAACAAATTAAAAGAAAATTACAGAAATATCTTCAATCTAGATACTAGTGGAATGGAAAATTTGTGGATTCCGAAAAATATATATGTAAAATGTAGATTGCAACTTTACTATCAGAAAAATAACAAGATTTTCCTCACCAATGATTTTGCGAAATCCGATAGATCAAAACACGGATTGCTATTTCTGCTTAACTAATACATCCGAGTACAACCGTAAAAGCATATCTATATACAGGATGGACACACTGGGGCTTACATACATCGCGAACTTGATGCTACCCGAATTGCACAGCAGCAGGGAGGAAGCCATTGTACAGGGGTATTTTCATATTTCGCGCCTTTAAAGTTGCATTCGGATTGGCAATTCGGTCAAGTCCGTGCATCTTCGGATCAAGTTTATCATAGTTTCCATGGTTGCGTTCGAAACTTCAAGTGGATACAAGTGTCAATACAGTATAGGTTATGTTACATAGTAATTACAAATAATAAAAGTGTTTAATTAATAATGAAGTGAAACATGTGAACTGGAAAGTAAACGTCAATTATTTTCTGTGCCAATAACATTATGGAATACTATAAAATAGTAATGATATTCTGCGCTTCCAGTGGGCGAAGAGTGAATTGTGTTTAACGCTTATTTTCGGCAAAAAAAGGTATGTTATGAATATATAGGATATGTATTAGATAAAGTAAATAAAGCATTACATGCGTGAACTTTAAATTGACATTACCTACATTTATTTACAGCGATTAGGATAAACACGTAAATCTGAACATAACCACGAAATAATGACAGATCGGCCCGGCATGTTTATTATACTTTAGATTGATTATTCTTTACCAAAGAAATGTTTTGTGGTTTTGTATATTTATCACTGACAATGTCGGCAGTAATAATTTAAATAATAATTACTTATTAACAATTTCACAACAATTACTTCATTATCAGTTTAATAAGTTCAACATTTTTTCTGAATTTAATAACAGATTACCATTGTTTTTTTTCACAGATCGATCCTAGAAGAAATATACCTCAGGAAATGCAGATGGAATTAGTGCATTTCGGCTTGGTGTGTTTCAATAAACATGGTTGAAAAATGTTTACCTCTGGACCTTATCACAAGACTGGGGATTAATCAGCCTGAAATTAATAATCTTAGTCATTTCGATGGTATGGGCGTATCAAAAAGATATCTCTAAGCAATTGAACTTGCTCGGAGTTTGATTAATAAAATTTATAGGAATTACTTTTATTTTAGAAAATGTTTTCTCTCGTCCTCATCTCAAAAATTAATTTGATCAACCATTAAATTAAATTAAAGACTCGCTAAGGTTAGGAGTATATCAGTAATAAATCTAAGAGATAAATTTTAGGCCGATATTTTAATTCCAATTTTTTTTTAATTATTCTATTTTCGAACTTGCTATATCTGGATCTGATTTCCAAACTGGCATTTGATCAGCCCCTAAAATCAATTTTAAGTCATTTTGATGGTATCGGTGAACAAAAAAATCTCAAAGCAATTTAACAAGTCCGAATTTTAATTATTAAAATTCTTATGAATTTATTTTATTTTCGAAAATGTTTTCTCTGGACCTCATCTCAAAATTTGCTTTGATTAGCCACTTAAATAAATTAAACACTCGCTGATGATAGGAGTGTATCAGTACTAAATCTAGATGAGAAACTTTAAGCAGGAATTTTCATTCCAATTTTTTTTTTAATTATTTTATTTTCGAAATTGATACATCTAGATATGATTTCCAAACTAGCTTTTGATCAGCCCCTAAAATCAATTTTAAGTCATTTCGATGGTATCGGTGTATCAAAAAAAAATCTCTAAGCAATTTGTCTAGCCGGGATTTTAATTAATTAAGTTTTTAGGGATTTGTTTATTTTAGAAAATGTTTTCTCTCGTCCTCATCTTAAAATTCGCTTCCATCAACCATTGAAATAAATTAGATACACGTTGAGGATAGGAGTGTATCAGTAATAAATCTGGAAGAGAAATTTTGGGGAGGAATTTTCATCCCAATGTTGTTTTTAAATTATTCTATTTTCGAAATTGCTATATCTTGATCTGGTTTCCAAATTGACATTTTATCAGACTTAAAATCAATTTCAAGTAATTTTGATCTGAAATAAAATTTACAGAATTGGTGTCTTCATTTCTAACAGCATAATTTAAAGTTGAATGAGGCGTCAAACAAATAGATTAAAACAACATTTCGAGTAGCTTTGAATTATACTCAAACATTTTTATATTTTATGATAAGATACCAATAATGTATCAATTTTATTTTTAGACTTGATAAAATAGATAATTATAGAATAATTTTTTAAAAAATTGGAATAAAAATTTCGACCTAAAATTTCGCTTCTACATTTATTTCGGACACACTTCGGACACACTTCGAATTTCCTACGAACAATTCCTGAAAATTTTAGACTTGAATATAAAAAGGGAAAAATTTTATTTGTGCAATTTATGTTGTACTTATAAATTCGCACAACTCTGAGGATTTGAAACCTCGAACTCGACCGTTTCTAAACATAAACCATGAGTGCGTAAACACGCGCAGCCATGAAGGCTACACAATGTAGCTATAATATTAATTCTAGCCACTGATCCGACGAATTCAGTACTACATTTATAAGTTCACATACATACCGAGCGGGTGGATGAGAGTGTGTGCGGGACACGTAAAGACCAAACTACGCCCAAGTTCCCAGATTAGTCGGGCAAGCTCGTGAGTGCTCTGTGATACTTTTCCCAATCATTCATAATATTTTTTTAATTGATTACGGAAAAAAGTGATGAGTGGTTTTAGATTTGTCATATCGAGTTCGTCAATTCTTTCTCAAAATTCGTAGATTATTTACGAAATTACATCAATTAACGTATACATTTTTTCCGTGTAATAAAATCCTATCACCAACGAGTCTTTAATTTATTTTAGTGGCTGATCAACTGAAATTTTGGGATAAGGTCCAGAGAAAACTTTCTAAAATAAACAAACCCCTAAAAACTTTATTAATTAAAATCCCGGCTAGACAAATTGCTTAGAGATTTTTTTTGATACACCGATACCATCAAAATGACTTAAAATTGATTTTAGGGGCTGATCAAAAGCTAGTTTGGAAATCATATCCAGATGTATCAATTACGAAAATAAAATAATTTTTAAAAAAATTGGAATGAAAATTCCTGCTTAGAATTTCTCATCTAGATATAGTACTGATACACTCCTATCCTCAGCGATTCTTTAATTTATTTAAGTGGCTAATCAAAGCAAATTTTGAGATGAGGTCCAGAAAAAACATTTTCGAAAATAAAATAAATTCCTAAGAACTTTAATAATTAAAATTCGGACTTGTTAAATTGCTTCGAGATTTTTTTGTTCACCGATACCATCAAAATGACTTAAAATTGATTTTAGGGGCTGATCAAATGCCAGTTTGGAAATCAGATCCAGATATAGCAAGTTCGAAAATAGAATAATTAAAAAAAAATTGAAATTAAAATATCGGCCTAAAATTTCACTTATAGATTTATTACTGATACACTCCTATCCTTAGCGAGTCTCTAATTTAATTTAATGGTTGATCAAATCAAATTTTGAGATGAGGACGAGAGAAAACACTTTCTAAAATAAAAAAATTCCCTACAAATTTTATTAATTAAACTCCGGGCAAGTTAAATTGCTTAGAGATATCTTTTTGATACGCCTATACCATCGAAATGGCTAAGATTATTAATTTTAGGCTGATCAATCCCCAGTCTTGTGATAAGGTCCAGAGATAAAGATTTTTCAACCATGTTTATTGAAACACAAACTGATTATAAAGTAATTATTGTTAAATTGACAATAAGTAATTATTATTTAAATTATTACTGCCGACACTGTCAGTGATAAACATACAAAACCACAAAACATTTGTTTGGTAAAGAATAATCAATTTAAAGTATAATAAACATGCTGGGCCGATCTGTCATTATTTCGAGGTTATGTTCAGATTCACGTGTTTGTCCTAATCGCTGTAAGTAAATGTAGGTGATGTCAATTTAAAGTTTACGCATGTAATATTTTATTTACTTTATCTAATTCATATCCTATATATTCATAACATACCTTTTTTGCCGCAAATAAGCGTTAAACACAATTCATTCTTCGCCCACTGGAAGCGCAGAATATCATTAATATTTTATAGTATTTGTCACTCAGCAGACATTCCATAATGTTATTAGCATAGAAAATAATTGACGTTTACTTCTCAGTTCACATGTCTCACTTCATTATTAATTAAACGCTTTTATTATTTGTAATTACTATGTAACTTAACCTATATTGCTTTGACACTTGTATCCATTTGAAGTTTCGAACTTAACCATGGAAACTATGATAAACTTGATCCGAATATATACGGTCTTCACCGAATGGCCAATCCGAATGCAACTTTAAAAGCGCGAAATATGAAAATACCCCTGTACAATGGCTTCTTCCCTGCTGTTGTGCAATTCAGGTAGCATCAAGTTCGTCATGTATGTAAGCCCCAGCGTGTCTACCCTGTATTACGCATCTCTGCAGTCTGTGACTCTTCCTGTCCTCATCAGCATTAAACACTATATGAGACAATTTGAGATGTCAATTAAGAAGGCTCTTCTAATATAGATGCAGCAAATATTGAAATTTAAGTTGAAGATTCAAGAGATTAACATAATAATCACAGTTTTATAGGTGAGTCGGAAGAAATGGATGATCAACATACGATTTCTACTGCGTTTATTCAAGATAAACTGAGTGTTTTGATTTGAGATGCAGGACTATCGAAAGAACTTTATCAGCTAGTAGCATCTATATAAAAAAAGGGCTTTTAGCTCCTGGAACTCGTATATCCTTCTACCGAAATCGATATTGCTCATTTAGGATTTTTTTTCAGAATAATTGAATTTGGTATATTGTAACGATGTTAAACGTTTAATACATGAATTTAAGTGCGTTAAGTATGAAGCGGGCAACTAGTTTCTATGTGTAGATTGTTCGACAAGAAGTTTCAAAGCTGTGTTGCTCCATAATGGCAACATATGTGCTCCTATACCAGTCGGTCATGGTGTCGTGTTAAAAGAAAAATATCATAATCTTCATTTACTGCTTCAGTAATTGAGTTATGTTTTTTCATGGCTGGCAGTTGATCGGAGATTTAAAAATAAAGAGTATCTTATTAGGCCAACAAAGTGGATTCACAAAACATCCATGTTTTATTTGTGAATCTGACATTCGAGACCGAAAGCAACATTATGTGTAAAAAGACTGGTAACTTAGACAAAATTGAATACCAGGTACTATAAATATTTTACCTGAAAGTCTTATAGCTGTACATAAGGTCATCCTTCCATCTCTATATATTAAGGTAGGTTTGGTTAAACAATTCATGAAAGCAATGAAGAACTTACCAGAAGGAAGTGATGCCTTTATGCACATCTTTGAGAAGTTTTCAAAACCTTCTGAAGCTGAGATTATTGAAGGAGTCTTCAATGTCCCCCACGTAAGGGAACTGTTGCAGTATAAAGTATTTAAAAGAAGAATGTACACAAGGAGAGAGTGGCATGGCAAAGTTTCAGACAAGTTCAGAAAAAGTTCTAGGAAATTATAAAGATGCTGATTACAAGAATATTGTGAAAAGAATATTAAGAAATTATAAAGAAATGGGTTGTCTGATTAGTTTAAAGATCCATTTTCTTCACTCTCATATTGATTACTTCCCGGAAAATTTGGGGGACTTCAGTGATGAAAAGAGTGAGGGATTTCACCAAGACTTCAAGGATGTCGAAAAGGATATTGAAACATAAGTATGATGGCGGTCTATTGCTGGTCTCTTAACAAAAGAAAATCTCTTCGTAGATCTTTCGCCAGCAAACTAACATGTTATTCGTAAACTTATTTCGTTAATGACAGTGAATATGTGACCTTCATATGACCTCTAGAGGTCGCTGGGACCTATGGGTAAAAATATATCCGAACGCAAAATTTCCCGCTCTTTCAGAATCTGAGCTCGAAAAGGTGATATCTCTTAAATCAACGAAGTTGACTTTCAAATAACCTTGATCCTGACGTGTAAAGGGCCATACGGCCATGGATTCATGATAAGCGCACCTAAAAACGTATAGACAACTTAGTTTTGTCGGAGAACTTTTCAATTTTATTTTGTGGTCCTGTGTTATTTGAAAGAAAAAACATTTTTTTAAATTATTCTTCTTTAAAAAACTTAATTAAGTCGTTGAAACCTCCTTATAGCAAACCTTCCCTCCACTATTCTACCTATATTTTCTTCCCCTCATTTCCTTTCCTTGTAAAAAAGTACGATGAGCAGATGGACGACCACTCGACCGCAACTATAAGGGCTTATAGTATATGGTACTTACAGCATCACTTCGATATACGAAATTATAAGATGATGGTCTCCTGATAATAATAAATTTTTATTGAGATCTGCATAGTTTGTTTTACATTACATTACATTAAATGTATAGATTTATCCTTCTGGAAAAGATTCTATTTTTTCTACACTAAGCCCTAACGACTGTGCTAGTTTTTCAAAAACCTACACTAGTATTCACCCACAATATTTTGCTGTTTGTAGTATTGACTTTGCAATTTTCGGACACTGAAAATCCTACTTTTTGGAAAATCACTCTATGGATCAACCGACACTCGAACTCTCGTCCTACCAGTGCTATAAAGTTTAGAGGCGAGCGTACTAACCGCTCGACCGGAGAGCCGGTTTGTAATTTTAAAAAAGTTATAATTATATTGCAGAAGCATCCGAAGTCATCATTTATATTGTCCTTTAATTCTCACGACACTCTTTTTATCCGCTTCAACTTAGTGCTTTTCTGCAAATGAAGCAGTATTTAATTTAAAAAATATTAATATCTTACATAGAATATAAATAAAAAACTATAATTGAAAACATATTTGGAAAATATTCAATCAACTTACTGTCTCTTATAGTATGCAACTTTGCTGTCAACTTCAGTTTTATTCGAGCATGGTAGCACTGTACGGATGACATGTTTTTGTGGCTCGTATTTGTCGTGTTCGCTCATCTTATCCCATTTCTCTGGGTTTTCACGTTGAAGCATCCTAGCGTTGCGGAGATGTGAAAGAGATCTTCGTATTAATTTCCATCGCTCTTCTTCGTCTGGTGCAACTAATTTGCAAGGTTCATACAACTCTTTGTCCATTATACCAAACAATATTGATAACATTTGTCTTGGAGAATAAGTCTTTGGCATATTAGCTAGATGATACATATAACTTGCATGCTGTTGGTATTGTACTAAAAATATAAGTAATCAATATTATTTTAATAATCAAAACATTGTCTTGTAATAAGCGATTTTCAAATTTCAGGCAAAAAATATCATTACAAAATCGGGAAGAGAACAACAACTTTTCATAAGAGAAATCGCTCTTGAGAATTTTTTAAAAACATTTTTTTGCCTTAATTTTTTTTCGCAAAAATTTATTTTTATATTAGTTCTTGCTGCTTTTCCGTTTCTAAAAGCGGCAAGTATGATTTTTTACATGGAAAAAACTAGCATCTAAACAGAAAATATTAGTACAAATGAAGTCAATACAATACTTTCATTGAGCCAATATTAATTCTGTCTATGTATATTTGGAGGTATTCATTTTTAATATGTTAGGAAAAAGACTCAATTAATAATCAATTTTTTCAAACAAATAATTTAGAAAAGTATAATTTTTTAAACAAAGTTAAATAACATGTCTTCTCCGTATCTAGGTCATCCTATTTTGACTTGTCATGACATTTTTTTCTTTGCTTTGTAGAATGATATTAGTCATGAAGTTAATAAAAGCGAAGCAACTTGCAGTGCTGGAAAAATAGTAAATATTCACAATTTTTAAACGTGTTTTCTAAAATCTTTATGTGTAAATTCCGACAAAATTGCAAAAATCGTTAAATACGAAAGCGCAAAAAATGTTGCAGAAATAATTTAATTTCTTTGTGTATACTCACTGGCAGAAGATGCCGCCAAATAAGGCATCAAGTAGTTAAACATGACTCATGAACGTACAAGCATATAAGTATATTTTAAAAAATTAAAAGATTATGCTTTTCGTATAAAAAAGTGAGTCCAATTTTTTGTACTGATTTCTGGATACTGAGCTTGGACCAGCTATATACTGAGAGTTTTGAAACATTAACCTTCATAAAGAGGAAAACAGGTGCATGAAAAACAATGTTTCTTATCAAAGTTCTATTGTCGGCCTTATAACGCGGTTTGAAGAACAAAACTTTTAACTAGAATGAAAATTTACAAGAATTTATCCAAATGATTTTTTCTAAAGAAAAGGCTTTGACGTCTACACCAAAAGAAACCTTATGTTTATATTTGACAAATTGTTTCTTTGACTTTGTTCATAAGAAGTGAGAATGTTCGTCATTTTAAATAATGACGTCTTCTCCTTCTTTGAATTGAAGAAACTAATTTTTTAAGGTATTTAAAAATTTTTAAATATCTGTTTGGATTCAAATAAAATACTGCATTTAAGTTTCTGGAAATAATTTATTTAATCTGATTATTGTTAGAGCAAGAAATTTTTTCCAACGAAATAAAAGTATTTTAATTTACTTTCTAAATATAAATGAGTGAAATTCTACTGATTCAACTAGTCGAAATGATAGATTCCCGAGGTACCTTCTGCTCGCAATGTAAAAAAGTCCCCTGTTTACGAATATCTTGGTTATTCTCGTGAAATCATGTCAGTTTTCCCTTAAACAATTTTTACACCATTTTTTATCAATTAACAAAATAATAGTATCAAATTATGTTCAGCATCTGTTGCAGCAAAATATAACTTTTTTGCCTCGTTTACCACAGAATCTATTGCTCAGAAATTTTTTTAACATATACTTCATCGACATTGAGTATAGATCTTTTGGAAACAAGAAGAAATCGTCTAATGAATTAAAAACTTCGCTCAATGAATTGTTGCTAAACAATTAAGATTTTGAAGCGGAATTCACCTAAGCCTTTCAATTGTTAGAAAAAAATTATTTAATGTCAACATTTTCCCAAAGACTATGGCCAAATCTATACTTACCATTAATAACATTCTTCATTTTTTCTAAAGTCTCTTGCTTTATTTTTATATTATTTATTATAAATAAAAACCGTCAATTAACCGAATTGATCAAACAACATTTTAATAATCTTTTACATAAATTAAAACGTTTAATTCTCGTGGCATTTTCTAATACGACGAGCCATTATTTATGGATTGTCTTATCAACGAACTAATAACTATTAATTTAAATTTGATTATTTAAAAGTGAACCACTAAATCTTATTAGAAAATTTCTAATTTCAGTAGTCGAAATATTTTCTAATTTAATAGTGCTGCGCTCGTAAGTTTGAGCGCGCCTAGAGCGCGCTTCGCGCTCGACCCTTCTGCACAAAGTATTTAAAACTAAAGGTAAAAGTATCGACAACAGTAATTTAATGATTGTGAATTCCCTTTTGTTAAAGCTCCTTCGGCTTTAACGAGCACATTCTCTTCACGTATCTCGTGCTGCGCACTCTAGTTTATCCCTGAAATATTATATCATTCCCATAAATGTATATTATTATAACTCGTAACTTGCACTGGTATTAAAACAGACGAAATTTCATTGTCCGTTTAAAAAAATTTGAAAATATTTTTTGCAATTTATTTTGAATTCACCCTAAATTATTATTAGTTTATCCTAAATTTGTTTACATTCTTCTAATTGTACAAAATGTAGAACTGATTTATTTTGAAAGTGCTTAGTTTAAATAAGTTTGTTTTGTAAACGTTACATTAAAAAAATTTTTAATTAATTGAAAATTGTACATTTCAGTATTTTTTTAAATATTATAATTATTTTATAAAATATTATCTTAAAACTATTCAACTTCTACGTTCTTTAATTTTTTAATGAATGTTTGCGTATCAAATTCCTTGATTCAGAAAGTGCGCTTTTAATACTTTGAATAATAATTTTTGTTTATTTTTTATTTTTTAAATTTGAAAATATAAATGAGAAAAAAGCCTTTTTGGAGTCTAAAAAAAACTGACAAATTTTTTTATGCTAATAGTTAAAAGAACGGTCTGTCGTATGAAAAAAATAGGCGAAGGGAACTTTGTAGCTACATTTTGGAACATACGCCCTTATGAATATTTTAATTTGTCTTGTGCCGTTTCTCCAAACAGTCAATTTCATTATTTATAATTTTATTTTTTACGATTAAAACGAAAACCACGCGTTTTATGAAAAAATTATTTTTTTTTTAAATTTTAGATTTTTTTGGGTTAAACAACCTTTCTCTTATATCTTGTGACACTTTACCAAAAATGTATTTTTTTAAATTTTTAGTGTTGTTATTCACGATTAAAATAGAAACTACCAATCATATAAAAAGAACCATTAATAAAAATTTTTGTTCTCTACTTTCGGTTAAAAAGTGTTATCTATTTATTTTTTATTAGCTTGTGTTACGTGTCGAAAAATTTAAGGTTTGTATTTTTTTATGAATAAAACAAAAACTACGTTTCCTATCAAAACGTGCATAGTTTGACAACAAAATACAATTTTTTATTACTTTTTGTTTGATCAAAATTGAAATTATCAATTTTTCGAAAAAATTCAAAAAGTTGTTATGATAATCTTGTAGGGCTTTCGAAAATTAACATTTTACTTTTCAAGTGCTATGAACAAGGGTACAGAGAATTTTTGAATCATGAAAAAATGTGGTCTCAAAAACTTTCAAAATACGCTCACTTTTAGAATTTTTATCCAAAATGGCTAACGAACGAACTTGGCATTTAGCTTAGCACACTAAAAGAGTGTATCAAAGGCCAAATAGATTATTTTGTTCAAAAGTAATCGTGCTCATAGACAGACAGACATAAAGACAGACACATTCGTAAAAACCTGTTTTTCGGATTCAAAGGGTCTCAAAACGAGAATTTTTGACAAAAACTGAGAGGGGGGTCAAATTTTACACAAATCTGATACCTTCTCTGATGAGAAGGTATTAACGTTATTTGGCCTAAAATGTCCATTTTCGTGTGTTTTTTGGAATTTTGTAAATTCTATAGCTCTGGTTATTTCTGATTTTACGAAAAAAGTCGTAAGAATAAATTGATCCAATTTTTGAATACCATGAATAACCGTAAAGATAATTTTTGAATTTTAAAAAAAAGTGGTCTCAAAAATATTCAAAATGTGCTCACTTTTTGAATTTTTAGCCACAATGGCTGGCTAACGAACTTGACCTTTAGCTTAGGACTCTAAACGATTGTACCAAATGCCAATCTAATAGATTAATTTTTTCAAAAGTCATCGTGTTCACAGACAGACATACATACGTGGACATTTGATAAAACTGCTGGGAGAGGGGGTAAATTTTACACAAATTTAATATCTTCTCTGATGAGAATGTAAAAAAAATATTTAGGACTGTATACATAATAATTTTTTAAAAAGTTCTGTGTATTGAATACGAGAAAAGTTTAATAAATTGACGCAATGGTGTGGCATTTTTCATTTTGTTATATATTATCTGAAGGCCATATTATGAAATTGTTGACGTGACCCAGTCTCTCTCGAATTTAAAAATATTGACCTTATAATTTTTGGAACAAATTGAAGAGAATTAGAATTCTTGACAATCTTAAAATGACAATGGATCAGGGGGCTTCAAATTAATTATACACCTGAAGGGTCTTGATGACCTATTTTCCAACGTGTCATCGAATTTCGAAATTTTTTTCAGCTGTATCTTTTTCGAATTTTTCATAGAAACTTGTATGTAATTACTTAGCAAACTTTTTAATAAGGATGCCCCCCTGAATAAGTAAAAGCTTGAATAAGTATGAACTTGAGGGCCCAAAGAAGGTTATCTTATTTGTATAGCTTTAACTTCCGTTAAAAATACTTTGAGGCCTTTATAAATAAAAATTGGTAAGCCAAAAAAATCTACGAAAATTTCACAGAGTTGATTAGTGAATAGGGGTTCACTAAAAAGTAGTAAAATACCACTGATTTCCTTAGTCAAGATGTTTCCTAATTTTGCTCAAAAGTATCCTTTTTTTAAATGTCAACGGTTTTCTTAAAAATTAATCTTTTCGCTTCAGGATGCAAGCATTTTGTAAAAAATCGTTTTTTTCTTGAATTCAATTATTTTTATTAGTGCAAATTATTCAGTCTTGGCTGTATTATAACTTATTAAATATTTTATTGCAAATTTAAATTTTTGGTTAAAAATTTATCTGATTTGTAGAAAATGAAATAATTTTGTTAAAAATTAATATTTTCTTTTGAATATTTTTTCTTTAGGTAAAACTTAATTTATTTGGTTAAAAATTGACCTATTTTGCGGAAAGGTCTTTGTAGTCGAGGAATAAAGTTTTTAATCAAAAATTGAACTATTTTGTCAAAAATTCGTCTTTTTATTTACTGAACTGAAATTTTAAGTGTTTCAGTTTTGATTGTAAATTTATCATTCTAAGTTGAAAATTCACAAAATTTTGTAACAAAATCGTATAATTCAAATTAAATTGCACAATCGAAAAGTTAGCTATTTCATTATTGTCCAAAATTGATCTTTTTGGTTGAAAATTCATTTATTTGGTTCAACATGTATCTTTTTAGCTAAAAATTCACCTACTTAGTAGGAAATTAATATTTTTTGGTAGAACATTAATCATTTTGGTCGAAAATTTAACGAGGCATTTGAAAAAGAATTTTTTTTTGTTAAAAAATGTTACTACTTTGTTGAAAAAAATTGGGGAAGGGGTTGAAAATAATCTTTTGAAATTAAAATTAAACCACACTGTAAAAAATACGTTTTCAAATTGCACTTCAAAGTGTAAATTTACACACATAAAAAGTCACTTTAGACGAATTAAAATTACAGGTTAGAAAGCGAATTTCCACATGTTGTGTAGAATGACGTCTCTTACAGTTTTAATTCTATGACTTTGCATGAATTCATATGCACAAATTTATATTTTCTAACGAAAATTTCGTATTTGAGGTTAGGCTAATATTTTGGAGAAATTCTTACTCTCCGTTTCGTTTAATTTTACGTCATATATTAAATTTCAGTTCAGTTGAGAATTTGACACTTTTGTTTAATTCTAGACATTTCTATGCTAATTGGAAAGGGATTGGGATCTTTCGGTCCCCTTCCCCACGAGATGTTGAAGAAAAGTTAGAGAAATTTGAATTCCATGAATTCCGCAAATTCCATGAATTCCATGAATTCTATGAATTCCTTAAATTTCACAAATTCCTCAAATAGCGTGAATTCCTTGAATTGAATAAAGTACTTGAATTCCTGAATTCATTGAATTGCATGAATTCCTTGATTCCAATTAATTCCACGAATTTCATGAATACGCGCGCTCAGCCGCTACCTTGCTGAAAATGTGCTTTTTTCCGGTACCGACATTTTTTTTTACCGTTAACGACAGTGTATACGCTTAGAAAAATTATTGCCATTTAACACACATAATTGCTTACAATTTTTTTTATTATTGTGACCTTCTCAGGTCACGCCCCTTTACGCTTTCAAATCTATCGAAATGGAGAAGCAGAGACTAATGCAAAACTAATTTTGGTCAAACCCCTACCCCATTTCTATGTCTCGTGGGGGTTTTATGATAAACTTTAACAGTTTTTGAATAAAATTTAAAGTCTTTTTTTGTTAAAGCCCAAACTATTACATTTTTTGTTGAGAATTTATCTGTTTTATCTGTATAAAATGTAACAATTACGTTAAAAATTATTATTTTTTTCCTTTTAAAGCTATTCATTTCAATAAAAATCTTATCTCGTTGGTTGAATATTTAACTATTTTGTTAAGGGATCATTATTTTTCGGTTTAAAATTCATTTTTTAACTGAAACTTGAACAATTTTAGATAAAGATTATTCATATTTGTTGAGAAGTAATTTCTGAGTTTAAAAATTTAACTTTTCCATTTTTTATTTTTTATGTATCATTCTAAATTGAACATTCAACTGGTTTATTAAAAATTCATGTGTTTTGTTAAAAATGCATGTGAATGGAATTTAATTACTACCTGAAATTAAACTATTTCCATTTGTAATTGAAATTTGATCTTTTTCAGTGAAAAATGTAACAGTTTTATTAAAAGTTCGTCTTTATTGGTAAAAGTTCTTTTTGTAAGTTCATTTATTTCACAACATTTGGTAAATTAGACCAAGTAGAAGAGAAAGGGCGATTTTCTAGAACTAAATGTTTCCAGAAATGTTTTTGCATGCTTTTACGGATGCCTGTATTTTGAGTAATTGTCATTGCTATACAAAATATTTTGTTTCAATTTTTCTTAACACCAATAATGCCGACCAGCGGTAATTGAAGTATTTAAAATTGTTCGCTATTAAAAATCTTTCTCGATGAGAAAGCAATCGATAAATATTCAAAGTTTTAAAGAGCTTCAGAATATTTCAGACTTCGTTTTATAATTGAAAGACCCTATTTTCGTTTAAATCATGTCCTCCGGTCAGAAAAAAGCATTTGGTGTATGTGATAATGCCTTTATGCAAGTTATATAATGATTGAATTGATGATATTTATAAAAAATTAATTAAATAAAGAAGATCGAAGTCTAAGGGTAGTCCTTAATCAACCTAACTAATTGGAAATTTCTAGAAATAAGGTTCTCGCCTTCTTTTAATCACGTAATTGATGTTTATTCAAGTCTAACTTTCTAACATTAAATATGTCACCTTGAATATAAGGAACTAGAATTATAAATATTTGAGATTTATAGCTTACGTCATAAAGTTGGTTTTCAAAGTTAATAGATTTCAATATTATTTTCAAATGCTTCTACTTTAAATATTTGGTTAATCAAATAAAGCAATCAGGTATGGCACTTTTCTTTAAATTCAAAAATACATATCGAATACATATGGGCGCCTAAATATACTCATTTTTGAATTATCTCTTGAGGTTAGAAATAGAGCACACCTAGTCCCTCGTAAAAAAGAGCCCTTTTCTTATTTATTATTATATAATAATTATAATGCATTCTCATAGTTATTGATAATATAAGTACATATTATAGACAAACAAATGCGAGAAAAATTCCTTTTTTACTTATTATGTAATATTACTTAATTTAATGGATATATAGTAGTCATTCTATTGTAATTTCTGCAAATTGATTGAATTTAATTAATTAATTAACTATAATGGCAGTAGAACACTATATTTATACCAGATAAAAATGTTTTAATTTTAAAGTCTACACGCTTACATTTAGATTTTTCCGAATGCCTAAAATACTGAAAAAAAAGGTTTGAAATTTTTTTTCGGTATCTTTTTCAGCGACTGTAACCAGAATTAATGGTTAAAAAAAGATGGTTAACAAACTTGACCATTATTTTTCGCCTCTAAAAATAGATGCCAAAGCAAAATACAATCCGATTAATATTTCAAAAATTAGTCAATACACAGACGACAACGAAGACCTTGAAAAATAGGCGGGCATCTCCAATATGATGTTAACAATCATATTAATAACAATTATAAGACAATGAACTGCTGATGATAATAACTTTTTGTTTAATTCTACATAGTTTGATTATTACCTCACCTTACATTACATTAAATGTATAACACAAAAAAAACATTTACTAATTCTACACTAAACCCTAAGCGGCTGCTTAGAGGTCAGCATGCTAACCACTAGACCACAGTGCTGGTTTATAATAAAAATACGTTATAATTAGACTGCCGAAACATCCGGGGTCGTCATATATACTGTCCGTTAATTCTCATGAAACTCTTCTTTTCGGCTTCAACTTAGTGCTTTTCTGTAAAGGAAGCAGTATTCAATTTTTAAAAATATTTATATATTATATAAGTTAAAATAAAAAAAACTATAAGTTAAAATATAGATTAAAAATCGTGTGAAAAATATTAAGCAAACTTACCTATTCTTATAGAATTCAAGTTTTTCGTCAACTTTAGCCTTCTTCGCGCATGGTAGGGCAGTTTCGATGACTTTTCTTTGGGTCTTGTATTTATCGGCATCTTTCATCTTCTTCCATTTATCTTGGTTTTTACGCTGATCTTGCTTAGCCTCCCAATTTTCTGTAAAAGCTGCTCGTATTTTGTCCCATCTAACTTTTTTGTCTTTTTCAACTTTGTCACATTTTTCATTCAATTCCTTTTCCGTTATGTTATATAAAACAAACAATTTTCCTTTTAAGCTTTTCGGATGATGTTTAGCATTTTTTGCATCATTCTCGTGTTGCACTAAAAATTTTTAAATAAATATTATATTAATGGTCAAAGTTTGATGTTCATGCTCTATTAGTTCAATACAATGTTCTCTTGTAAAAATCGCTCTTTGCATTTTCAGCAAAAATATCATTACATAATTGGGATACGTTCTTCTACGCTTTGCAAAATAATGTTAGTTGTGAACTTTGATAAAACTTGCAATGCGAAAAAATAGTCTTTTTTAACATTTTTGAGACGTGGTTCTTTAATTCCTTATGTGTAAATTTCGATAGCGTTGTAAAAATCATTAAATACGAAATCGCAAAAAAAATCGTTGAACTGAATTAATTAATTTTATTATACTCACCGACAGTAGTTGCTACCAAAGCAGGGATTAAATAGTGTGAAAACATAACTCATGAACGTATAGGTATATAAATATACCAGAAAAATCAGAAAGTTATACTTTTTGGCAGAGAAAACAATGTGTCTATTTTTTTGTGTGCTGATTTCTGGAGCTCAGGTTGGGCCACTTATATACTAAAATTTGTCATACATTAACCTTCAAAACGAGCAATGCAATAGCAAGAAAAACATTGGTTCTTATCAAACTTCTACTATCGTGTTTAAAGCCTGTTGTCTCCATTCAATGAAAATACCTGAAAAAAGAACTTCAAAACAGCTGCATTGAACATATTTTTTTGCATCAAAGTTCTATTTTTAGACTTACAACTCCACTTAAATGACAGAACTTTTAACTAGAATTAAACATTCCACAAACGTATAAATATTATTTGGTTAGACAAAATGATTTTTCAGCAAAATCCGGGGAAAAATTATATTTAGATTTAAGAAATTGTTTCTTTGACTTTGTTTACAAGTATTAAAAATGTTTCAGATTTCAATTAATGAAGTGTTTTTTCATTGAATTAAAGAATCTAATTGTTTGATAATATTGTCTCAATTTAAAATGAGATATTTATTTGATTCAAATAAAATACTGTGAGGATAGTTCCAGAAATAGTAATAGGATTTCATCATCTTAAGACAAGAAAATTATATCTTTAAATTAAATAAAAGTTTCTTCAATGTAATTAGTCAATTTCTACTAATGCAATTATTTGAAATAGTTACGTATTTGATATAATTGCGTTCGTGCAATATTTGTTGCTTTTCTGAAACAATAATAATTTTATCAAGTTGAAACTAAAACTTTTGTATGCACTAATAGGTCTCCGAGATGCTTTTACTCAAAACTTTTAAAAAATTCTCTAAATACGAATATCTTGGTCTTTTTTTCAACTACTGGTCAGTTTCTACTTAAATAATTGTTTTTAAACAATTACATTAATAACCAAATAAACCGAATTCTTAAATTATTTTTAGCATATCTGAGATAACTGTTTGCAATTTACAGAGTTATAAGCAAATGATTTTTGTAAAGAAAAATGATTGTTAATTGATAATCTATATTGAGTATAGATCTCTTAAAAGCGAAACGAAATCTTTCAAATGAATGGATACTTTTATGCGTTAACTGTTTTTAAAAAATGGAGATTTTTAAAAGGAAATCGTCAATATTTTCATTCAGGTCAACCAGAGTCATATTTTTTCCTAAAGTTGTTACAAAACCTATGCTCACGAATCATAAAAATTTTTTATGGTATATAAAAATGTTTGCCTAATTTTTATAATAATATTATTATGAATAGGAATCTACAATGGACAGAAATAATAGATTTTTATTTTTTGGATCAATCTTGGGTCAAATCCTGACCCCTTTCCAACGTCTCGTGGGGATTCGACCAAAACTATTTCTGGAAAAAAGCATAGGGGTACCTCCCCCCCCCCCCACGAGACATTGCGAAGGGTTAGGGATTTGACCAACATTATTTCTGTAATTAATCACAGGGGTGTCTTTCAGTCCTCCTTCCCACGAGATATTAAAGAAAAGTTACAGAAATTGCAATTCCCTGAATTACTTGAATTCCATGAATTCTATTAATATTTGAATATTTTGCTGAGAAATCGTTGTTTCTTGGTTTAAAATTCATTTTCTAACTGAAAGTTAAACAATTTTAGATAAAGATTATTCCTATTTGTTGAGAAATAAATTCTTTGTTTGAAAATTTAACTATTCCATTTTTGAGTTTTAATTTATCATTCTGAATACAAAATTCATATTGTTCTTAGAAAATTCAAATGTTTTGTTAAAAATTTATCTGGATAAAATTTAATGACTAACTGAAATTGAGCTATTTTCATTTGTAATTGAAAATTGATCTTTTTCGGTGAAAAATTTAATTATTTTGTTAAAAGCTCGTCTTTCGCGTTAAAAGTTCTTTTTAAAAGTTCATTTATTTTACAAAAAATGTTTTAAATTCAATTAAAAAGTAATCCTGTAGAGTCCGGAGTAATCTGCTTCCGCTAAGTCTAAACAAAGGGTACATTATGCAAACTAGAATAGAAAAGACGATTTGCGAGAACTAAACTTTCCAGAAATTTTTTTGCATGTTTTGCATGATCGATTGCTTGAAAACCTGATCTCCTGTGAATTACATGTCCCTAGAAAAGCCGACCGTGGTAATTGAAGCATCTCATACTTTTTCGCTCTTAAAAATCTTCCTCGATGGGAAAGCAATTGATAAATATTCAAAGTTGTAAAGAGCTTCAGAGTATCGGAGATTTTTTTAAATTAAGGACCCTATTTACATTTCAATTATGTCCTCAAGTCAGAAAAAAGCATTTGGTGTATGTGATAATGCTTTTATGCAAGTTATATAATGGTTGAATTGATGGTATTTATAAGAAATTAATTAAATGAAAAAGAGCAAAGTCTAAGGGTATTTTTTAATTAAGCAAACTAATTTAAATTTTCTAGGAATAAGGCTATCGTCTTCTTTTAGTCACGTAGTTGATAGTTCTAACAGCAAATATATCACCTTGAATAGAAGGAACGTGAATAATGAATATTCGAGATTTTTACCTTACTCGCTAAATCTGAATTGGTTAAATTTAACTAATTGGCAGTCAAATTCAAATAATCGTAGAAGCAAGGACTCAGTAACTGATAATTGATCAAACATAACTAATCGAAAGTTATTTGAAATAATTACGCATTTGATATAATTGCGTTCGTGCAATATTTGTAGCTTTTCTGAAACAATAAGAATTTTATGAAGTTGCAACTAAAACTTTCGTATACACTAATAGGTCTCCGAGATGCTTTTACTCAAAAAGTAAAAAAAGTTGTCTAAATACGAATATCGCAGGTAGTTTTTGAACTACTGGTAAGTTTTTTCTTAAATAATTGTTTTTAAACAATTTCATTAATTACCAAATAAACAGCATTTTTAAATTATTTTAAGCATATCTGAAAGATTGTTAATTGATCATCTATATCAAGTTTAGATCTCTTAATAGCAAAAAAAAAGTCTTTCAAATGAATGAAAACTTCTCTGCATGAACTGTCCTTAAAAAATAGAGATTTTTTAAAGCAATCTTCAAGATTTCCATCCAGGTCAACCAGAGTGATATTTTTTCCGAAAACTATTACAAAACCTATGCCTACTATTCATAAGATCTTGTATGATATATAAAAGTGTTTGCCTAATTTTTATAATAATATTATGAATACGAATTTACAATAGACAGAGTTAACTTATTTTTATTGTTTGGATTAATCTTTCAAATAAGCTGAAACTTTTCACTTTTGTAGCATTTTCTTGTACAACGAGTAATTATTTATGCGTTGTCTTATGAACGATCTAATTAATAGTAAATTTTATAGATTCGATGAGCGAAATGCCAAGCACTAAAGACTATTAGAAAATTGCAAATTTTAGTAGACAAGAAATTTTCTAATTGAATTGTGTTTAATTAATTTTTTTAGCAAAAGAAAAAAAATATTTAGGACTGTAAATGTTATAACTAAAAAACGGTTTAAATATGAAATACAAGAAAACAGAAAAGTTTAATGAATAATTCAAGAAGTAGGTCATATTAAAAACCTGCTTTCTTGATCTAGTCTGTGCTTAATTTAAAAACATAACTTGCAGGTTGTTTGAACAAAGTTTAACAAAGGCTTTAAACCTTTTATACACATTCAGGTCTTCATGTCCTACTTTCCAACAGATTTATATTTGAGATCTTTTTAAACCAAAATTGTTAAAATTTTAAAAATAACTCATAACATTTTATAAATTTGATTAGAGAAAAGGGGGCGACTGAAGATTAGTAATAAATTACTAATTCGATTGGTCGAAATATTTCAAAAAATGTATTGAAATTTTTTATTCTCGAACTTTGATGCATATTGTCCCAAAATTAGTGTTGATACACAAAAACAAGCGTTTTAAACAAAATCATAAAAAGAGGCTTCGTAAACCCCATAAATTTTAACACGTATTTTCTATAAGAAAAAAGTCCTTTTGTAAATTTTATCCTAAATCTTCAATATTAAGTAAATCGTTTTTTTGTAGTTGTTTTAGATATGAATTATTTCTAATAGATATAAAATGCTCTTTTGAACTGGTAGCTAGAATTTACATAATTTTTTTAAATAATTTGTTGTTTTTTCAGCAATAATTTTGTTTCACTCTTCTCCTTTTTTTAGAGAGTAGTTTATGCATTTTTTTCGTTAAAATAACATTAGTGGGTAAATGAAGATGCTCTTCCTCAAAGATCAAAAGATTATATGAAGAAAGAAAATGATGAAGGAACAATAGTTTTAAAAAATTAACATTGACCTCACATTCTCTCACCCCGGTCAAGAAAATAACATCAAAAGCATATTCAACTTTTGGTCTACTTTACACTTACCATAGATCGAGGAAAAAATTAATGCAATTTCACAAACATAAATTGTTAAACAAATTCATCTTGTTATGAAGTATCTTCTCCTATATGTAATTATTGTTGGTCAACATCGTTCGTTCGAAATTTATCTTATTTTTAGTTAGAAGTACAACTATGTTACTGAAAATTTATCTTTTAAAGTTGAAAATTCAACTAATAGGTTGAAAGTAGAACTGCTTCATTAAAAATGTATTGTTTATGTTTGGATATGCAAAATTGCAGTTGCAAAATTATCTGCTTGGATCAAAATTCAACTAATTTTTGAAAAATTCGTGTTTTTCGTAAAAAATTAGTTTTTTTAATTCAAATTTTAACTTTTGCATTTTTCGTTGAAAATGTATCTTTTAGTATAATGTTCATATACTTTTGTGAAAATTTGTCTTTTTTTTTGCAGAAGATTATTATTCTTAGTTAAAAGTTCATATTTTTAGTTAGAAATTCAGCAAATTAAGCAATTCAGTTCAAAATTGTCTTCTTTGGTTAAAATGTCCATTCAAATTTTAACTCAAATTCTTCTTGCCGAAACGTTGGTGATAATTTTATACAAATGTTTTTTATTGTCATTTGATAATAAAAAGAATAAAAAAGATGAAAGAAATAGAAAATATAAGGAAGGGGATTTGCTTGCTTGCCTGCTCATTTTTCTTTTCTATTTTTTATTTTTTGTTGATAAAAATAATTTCTATATTCTCATCTTAATAAGAAGGTATTGGTTTTATGTGAAAAATGACTTTCGCGGATTCCATCAAATTTCGACGTTTTGAGACCCCCTGAATCAGAAAAAGTAAATTTTGGGTCGGTGTCTCTCTGTCGTCGTTATCTTTGTTGTCATTTTCGTTGTTGTCGTTGTTGTCGTTGTTGTCATTGTTGTCGTTGTTGTCGTTGTAGCCTATAAACACGGTAACAGTTAAAGAAATTATTCGATTTGATTCCCCTTTGGCACACTTTATAAGAAAATGAAAAGAAAGTACGAGAAGAAAAACGTTGCTTTTTCAAGACCCTACAACGTTGTCTCAATATTTTTTCAAATTTTCCTAACAAAAAATCGAAAATTCAGATTTTTATCACAAAAAAACTAATCAAAAAGCAATAACTTTATTTTGTATAAAACAAAGCAAGATACAAAAAGAGATAGATTGACAAAAATTGTGCACCTAAAAAAGAATAGCAAATTTTTTAGGAATCCCTTTATTGTAGCATCAGTATTTTTTGTTTAATTTTAAAAAAACAGCATTGTAGATAAAAAAATTATATTTGAGTACAACGATATAAGCTACGAGAATAAGTGAGACCAAATGTGATCAACCAAAAAAGATTTACAAATTTTTTACGATTATTTTTTTGATAGAAAGCGTAGTTTTTTTCGTAAAAAACAGGATTGAAAATAAAAATTAATTAGAAAGACAAGGCAATAAGAATAAGAATGTTTCAATTTCCATGCATATTATGAATTGTAATGATATAAATTTCTTAAAATTTTACATGTTTCAGCGCAGCTAAGAAGAAAATTTAACAAAAAATAAGTAACAAATCGAGGCGTCCTAATGGTAAGATGCCAACGCACGCGACTCGTCTCGACGGTACTTAACAAACCATAAAAACAGTAAAAAGCTAACCTAGAAGTTAGCCCTAGAAAGTCTTGTTTGCGTAATTGAGCAAGATGAGGCTAGAAGTTGGCCAAAACTAAAAGGTGCTCACTCGCTTCATCAAATCATGAAAGTTCTATCTCGGGCGAGCAAAGCATAAAGGTTGCCAGTTCTCGCGTTTAGATTATAAGCGAGAAATGGCACGTTCATGCTTTGCTCGCCTGAGAATGCACTTTAATGTTTCGATGAAGCGAGACAGCATCTTTTGGTTTTGGCCAACTTCTAGCTTCATCTTGTTCAATTCCTCGAGCTGAGACTTTCTAGCGTTAACTTCTTGGTTAGCTTTTTATTGTTTATATTTTTGGTCAAGTGTCTTCTAGTCGATCTCGTGCTTTGGCATCCTATCGTTAGGATGCCTCGAAATATTAAAGTAATCACGATAAATACAATTTGTACTTTATTTTGCAAAATCTAAATACCCAATCCCAGAGAGAAGTACATGAAATATTTATTACATTTTATATAAAAGTGTTGAGCACAATGTAGAAAATTGGACATTTTAAGAAAAATCGAGTGCGAACTACGCGATACATGAGGAGAATGTGTTCGCTAAAGCCGAAAGAGCTTTAACAAAAGAGAGTTCACAACCCAAAAATTACAATTGTCGATACGTTGATCTTTAATTTTGAAAAGGTCTGTGCACGAATTTGGGAGAAATGAAAAGACCGAGTGAAAATATGCGAATTTGAGAAAAATATAAAATCAGAGTGCGTAGCGCGAAAAGCAAGAACCAATAATCGCACGCCCTAGGCGCGCTCCAACTTGCGGGCCACGCGCGAAATGCGTGATGAGAATGTGCCTCCGCAGCGAGCAGATTTTTTTCTTTTCTTTCTCAGGGAATTTTTTATCCTTTTACAAATTACAATAGGAATATTTTATGGCAGTTGTCCAAATGCGATCGTTGGACTATTTCTTTTATTCTCAGGAGTTCTGCACTATAAATAAATATAGGCAGAACCTAACAATTACGACATTTTCCAGACTAATGGTTACAGACCATTCGTCGCGAAGATGTTGTGATTGTAAGGTTCTGTCTATATTTACTTATAAATTACATTATTTGAGTAGTTATAATTACTTTTTGTATTTAAATATAATATACATTACTTTGGTAATAGGGATAAAACCATCAAACAAATTCTTTATTCATGTACGAGTATAGTGTATACTAATACCGGTACTGGAACGATCATCGGAAAACCGGATTTCCTGCCAAGACATGTCCCGGGAAAGAAACTAATGAATGTTTAAAGTTGTCAATTACTTTAAAGTATTTTAAATTTCGTTTTAAAAATTAAAGAACCTATTTCCTTTTAAATCATTTCTGTAAGTCAGAAAAAAGTCAGGTGCCTATGTGATATACCTATATCATATTTACAGAATTTATTATACCCTGACATTTACTTATTGAATAATTTCTTAAATCTTGACAGAATTAGCTTGCATTAAGTGGATAGTTCTTTTATGCAAATTATTCAATAATTGAATTGATAATATTGACGAAAAATTAATTAAATAGAAAAGAACAAAGTTTAATTAAGGTTAGAGTTTAATAAAAACCGAATTGAAAATTACCAAAATATAGAGCTGTAAGATATGAGTAATGACTTACCTTCTTTTTCTAAAAATAATTTTCTCGCCTTCTTGTAATCACGTAGTTGATGTTTATTTAAGACATAGTACCTGATATAAAATATGACACCTTAAATTGAATAGAACAAACTAGATTCATATAATTATTTGAGATTTTTAGCTGACGAGATTTTGCTTTCTAAAGTTAATAGTTTTTGATCATATGTTTATATTTTCGTACTTTGAAGTATACATTTAATTTCTAAAATAAATTAGTGAAGTATAACACATCACTGTCAAATTAAAGAATACAAATCAAATAGGGACACGAGACATTTGAGTGGTCCAAAGAACGCTTTTCGAGCTACAGGGAAAGTCCCCCCCCCCACCTAAAACTTCTATTTCCAGAGAAACAAAGATTCGTAATTTTTTGAAAATTCAAATATTACATGTGCCACCGAGCACTTAAAAATCCCATGTGATTAACATGGAGAAAATTTAGGATTTCAGAAAAATTGAACTCACACCTTAGGGTTTGATTGGAACGTACCAAGTTTTTTATGGGTGGAAGAGGAGTGTCCACGAAACAAAACAATGCTAGTAACTTTTGTTTTTAATCCACCCCACAGCGCTTCAAATATAACCCAAAAACAAGAAACTACATTTTTACGGTTTATTTTGAATTGTTAGGAATTTTGGCAACTTTTTTTAATTTAAAAATTAAGAATGGATAATTTATACGTTCCCCATGACTTTTTAAACAATTTCTATTTTTTTTAATAAATGTGACTTATTCAAACTTTTTGTTTTAAATGTCAAAAAATTTTATTTGTAATAAAATGAAATAGTGAGTCATTGTTTGGCGTAGTAAATTTAAAAAAAATATTATGTGATTATTTAAATAATTAATTATTGCTTAATTTCAAAATATCTAAAAATTGAGTAATCGATGTAAACTTTTTTCTCAAATTGGTATTTTTTGTTAAATAACTATATAATTTGTATACATTTCTTCTGATGTTTAACATGTTTATAATTCTTTAAATAATTTTTAGTTACTTAAGCTGTTTTCTTTCGAAAACTTTTGAAAAATAATATAAAATAAAACATTACAATTATTTTTCTAACTGAATAGTGTACACAAAAAATATATTAACGATTTTTTAATTTTGTCTACAAACTTACATTGTTTGAACATTTATTATTTCCCACAAATATTTTAAAAATCGTATTTATGAATAAAACATAATATTGAATGATTTTCAAGAGAAGTAAATTCTACTAGAAGCTTTATGTCATAGTTTATAACTTAATTACTGTTTTTTCTTTCCTAAAATTTTCTCAAATCCAGCCTGGATGATTTACGAATAAAAGTTGTTTGAACAATGACATCACGTTTTTAACAGAATTTATTACTCAAAATAATGTAAAATTGTGTTTAATTAAAAAAATATGGCTTGACAAAAAATTTAAAAAGTGTATTAAAGAAATTATACATGTTTAAAAAATTAGAAAATTGTCAATACAGTGAAACTCTTCTATAGCGCCGATTTTGGGGCTGACGATGGATGGGAGCTATCTCATTATAGCCAGCTCCGCTTTTTTTTTCACGCCTGAGTAGCAACTGCAGACCCCGCACAGCTCCTGTTATACCTACCTGCAACGCGGCGTCAATTCTCGGAAGGACTATAAAAGGGAGGGCTATTAAAGTTTTTCACTGTTTGTTCTTTCTATATACTATACAGTCAAAACAATAATGTTTAGAATTCTGCTTTATATTATTTTGTTAAAGTTATAGAAAAAAACTTCGTAAGCAAATAATAATGTTTCAAACAAATAGAAATTTGTTAAACGTTAGAAGATATGGCTAAAAATTATCTATTTATTCAACAAAAAATAGCATAGGATACCATTAGGAGAAAAAAGTATACATCTCTGACTCAATTTTTAGAAAATTTGAAAATAAACCATAAGTAATTGTTTAAATGATTACATAAAGCTTAAAAAAATTAGTGCTGCAAAGAATATCAAAATATTACATTTGAATCAGAAAATACGATTATTTAAAAACGAATTTTAGGGGATAACTTATTGTTTAAATAAGTTACATATAACATATTATTATATTATTATTAATATGGAATGAAAGCTTCTAATGTGTCCCCCCAGGGTGTACATTTTTCTTGTACCTTCTTCTCTATTCCTTTACACACATCCTACACACTTACTTGGTGATGGAAAGGGGACCTACAGTTTAAGGTGGGTTTCGAACCACCAAGAGAAATAGCTTTAAGTACTTAGAGAACCTTTTTCTCTAGAAGTCCCTCGATTGCGA
>NC_046659.1:123914039-123928844 GCF_010883055.1 Belonocnema kinseyi | reverse complement strand
GATATAACAATAAAAGTTATTAGTATGGTTTTATTTCATAGACACTCTTCTTGAATCTCTAAAATACTGAATCCGTTGGTTGTTAGCCAACGTTCTAATTTTTGTTATTACCTACGAGATACATGTTATGTTTGTAATTTCTTATAAAATGTTTTTTTTACTGTTATTTCATATGTTTTTTGTGTTTCCTGCAAATAAATTTGATTTAAAATTATTATAATGCTATGCTTTGCTTTAATCGTAAGAAATATTTAGTGCATAATAATAAAAAATGTAAGATATTCTCAAAATTGAGAATTAATTTAAAACAAAAAGCTTAAAAATACATTTCAAATTACTTCTGAAAGACTAATTGCTCTGGTCAGTAATCATTATCAGTACGTTTTTAATCATTGTACATGAAGAGAAATTTCGAGACATAAATTCACGGCACTGCTTCTTGATATTATGACTAATATCTCGGACCCCTTGATTTTAAAGCATAATTCTTTAACTTTCAGGCATTAGGTCACGCTCCTTTGCTCTCAGGCCTCAAATTCTATGCTTTTAGATGATATAGTTCAAGACTTTAAGCACCTAAAAATTGTAGATCTCAAATTACGCACTTTCGTGAATTAATCCCTTGAAACTTCTCTGCGTGCACAAATACAATTTTTTGTTTTATGAATTATTATTATTATTATTATTAAACCATTAGACCATTTCCCTTTCGGGGTAGACGTGACTCACTCGGTAGGGGAAAGGAGTAGTTTTTGGAAGGGATAGAGATTTTTCAGATTGATTCAGAATTCTCGAGCTATTTAAGTAAATAACACGTTCGTTCCGCAACACTACTCCGACTCAAGTTGCTGATCAATCTCTCTAGCAATCACCCCAAGCGAAGAACCTCACGAAGTCGTTATGTAAGGTTCCTCACTTGGCTCACGTAGCCAAGGTCTTTTGTTTCAGGCGTCATTCACTCTACTGACACTCTTTTTATTAACTATTCGCCGCCATACTTTCCTGTCCTGGCATACTTCTCTAGCTTCTTTTATGTCCATGCATTTCTTAATGCAGGCTCTCGTGTTTCTGTGACTACATATGTCTCTTCTAACTAGGGTCTCATTCACCCATTCTAACCATTCTTTCCGTGGTCTACCTCTGGGCACGCTGCCATTTACTTTACCTTGATACACTTGTTTCGTTAGTCGTTCATTTGGCATTCTCTCAACAGGTCCGAACCATCTTAACCGATTTCTTTCCCATGTGTCTACTAGCGTCTCTTCTGCTCCACATTCTTAATGAATTATCTCGTTACTTACTTTGTCCATCAGGGTTTTCCCGCATATTATGCGCATAAATCTCATGTCAATCGCGTTAATTTTACTCTTTCATGCCTCGCTACCGTATAGTACAGTTGGTACAAATATAGAATTATGTATTGCCATTTTAGCTTTATTTGATATATTTTTACTTCTGATAAGGGGACCTGCTCTACCAATAACCTTCTTACCTTCATTTATTCGTCTATCCAATTCCTCATCTATCTTCCCGTCCCTAGTAAAGAAGCTACCAAGGTATACGAACTTATCAACCTGTTCAATTCTCTCATCATTTAATAAAATATTGCATAGTGTTTTCTCACTCTTTCCTGCGAACACCGTAGTTTTCGTTTTATTGGCGTTAATTTTGAGGCCCATGCTCTTCATGCTTGCATCTAGTTTATTCAACATTCTTTGTAAGTTTTCGATAGACTCTGCCTTAACAACCTTATCATCTGCGAACGCTAACCCACGTACCCTTACTGTTTCGAGATCCACACCCTCTTCGTCGAAGAGAGCTATTCTTAAACACTTGTCTATAAATAATATAAATTTCCATGAAGACATAACGCATCCTTGTCTAACTCCTTGAATAATATCGAAACAGTCACTCGCTTTGATACCTGTATATATTGTTTGTATAGCTTGTAGGATCCATCCATTGACTCCATACTCTTCCAGGACTTAAGAGCTGACCTCAACAAGTTCAACTGAATCATCCGCGTAGAAAAGAGCACCAAAAGAACCACAATAATTCAGTGATTAAAAGAGTTGTTCTACCACGACATGGAGGAGGAAGGGGCGTTATTGATGTAAAAAATTGTGTAAGTCACAAGTGCAGAAGTGCTAGAGGAATTAGAAATATAATACAGGCAGAAAGGGTGTTTTGTATCTAGAAACAGATGAATTTGTTATTTTAATAAAGGACATGGTTGTCAGCACCCAAAATTATCGCAAAAGCGTGTTACATCAAGACTTGGTTGACCCGTACCCATGATGCGGAGATACCTACGAATCCATCGAGCACATTATTGATGGCTGTTGCGTAATGTCTCAGAGAGAATACATGCATAGACAATGATGTAGCAGACATTACACATCAATAACTAGCCCTATACCCAGGATTCTTAACAGAATGGATGCCTTTCTGTAGATGCATTTCAACGCCTGTTTTAGAAAACGAAGATTATATCTTATATTGGGATATTACTATCCAGACGCATCATTACATCCAAGCCAATCAACCTAACATCTCGATAAAAGAAAAAAAGGTAAAAGAGTCTACATAATCGACATTGCGTGTCCGCAAAAGTATAGCGAGTTAAGGCATACCGTAAAGACCCTATGGAGGAATTTAAAGCATGCTTCTATTCACCCTGCTGTGATTTTGGCTACAGGCAATGTGCACGCAAGATGCACTTACATTTTTTAACATTTAGGAATCACTAAGGTACATGTTGAGTGTCAGATGGTAGCTCTAAGACATCCAGGGGTGACTGTTGTCACCTCCAACGCTCGTAGCCAATGTTTAAGTTTAACAGTGGTACAGGACGAACTCTAAACTACAGAATGCTGCTATTTTTGTCCCTACAAAAGAAATGGGGACAACTTTGCACGTAGAAACACTCCACGTGCCCAACTGTGCACGTCGAGGACCTGATGGAAAACTGTATACGTCGTTAGTCAGGCAGACCCCTGTGCACTTACTAGGCAGTCTGATAAGTCCCTGAAAAATTAAACACGGAGACGTTTTTTTGGCCAAAGTCGGTTTTATTTTTCAACATACTCTCCTTTTAGGTCGATACAGCGAGTCCAAAGATTTTCTAACTTTTTGATACCGTCCGAAAAGTACTCGATCGGAAGGTCTCCAAAATACGCCTCAGTTTCAGCTATGAGCTCCTCAATTGAGTAAAAACGCTTACCGCTGAGCCATCTCTTCAGGTTAGGGAACAAGTAATAGTCGCTGGGGGCCAGGTCTGGTGAATACGGTGGCTTCTTCAAATGCGGTCGTTTTTCGGCGATTTCGATTTTCAATCGGTCCAATAATGATGAATAGTATGCTCCGGTTATGGTTTTACCTTTTTTAAGATAGTCCACGAATATTATGCCATGTGCATCCCAAAATATGGAGGCCATAACCTTTCCGACCCATTGTTGCGTTTTTGGACGCTTCGGAGCACTTGGGCCCGGTGGAACCCACTGTTTTGCCTATTGCGTTGACTCAGGAGTGTAGTAGTGGATCCAGGTTTCATCCATGGTTATGAATCGGCGCAAAAACTTGGTCGGCTTACGAGAAAATAATGCCAAATTCTGCTGGGAAGTTATCACACGAATTCGTTTCTGGTCCACTGTGAGCAAACGCGGCACCCATCGCGCGCAGAGCTTCTTCATGCCCAAAACTGAATGCACGATATTGCCTACACGTTCCAATGATATGCCTACAGCATTAGCTACCACTCTCAATTTCACTTTGGGATCATTCAACATCATATCATGGATTTTTTCGACATCTTCTGGTGCAGTGACCTCTTTTGGGCGCCCAGATCGTTCAGCATCAACTGTGCTCGTACGGACACAACGAAACTCGGTATACCACTTATGAATCGTTTCAAGCGACGGTGCAGAGTCCGGGTAATACTTATCCAGCTTGGCCTTGGTCTCGGATATCGTTGTCTTGCGAAGATAGTAGTGTTTGATCAAAACTCGAAACTAAGATTTTTCCATATTAAAAAAAAACTCGGAGGTTAGTCGCTTCTCAGTACTGTTACTTGTGAATGCGTAAACATAAATAGCTGAAGTTTTAACAGGCGTCATTTGAAGGATCAAGCTCGACGAAAATGGTTCACATTAGTGAATACTAATGCCATCTCTTAGAATTTTCAGGTACTTATCAGACCGCCTAGTACTGTGGCTATTTCCTTCAGACTAGGTGTGCGTATGGATTATTTTATGCCTAAACCAAGTATTGGTAATAAACAGGCCCTTTTCTGAACTTAGCCAACTAATTTATCTCCGTTATAGTTTGTTCTTGGATCCCCAAAACACTCGAAAATTTAAATTCAAAGTCCCTAAATTAAATTCAAAGTCCTTGTGATATTAAAAACCGATAACCTGACGCATATGTCCAGTGGCGCCGGAGAGTGCCGCAAGTAATTCGAGCGCTCAAAACATGTCAGGGGGGGAATAGTTAGGCTCGACCAGTAGGTCGACCCCAACCTTTTGTTATGCATTTTTTCCAAATTTCGTTTCCATATTCCTTTCTTGCCTTCTTACATATTTCATGGCGCAAGAATCGCAGATTATCGGGTAAGTCATTAAAACCAGAGTTTTTGCTCATGAAAACTCTCAGAGCGTTTTTCTCAAAACTACTTTTTCAAAACTGGTAGGACATATAACTCAAAAAGAAATGAACCAATTCCTATAAAACTTAGCAAAATTAAGAAATATTTTTTCGAAACATTCAATCTCTTTGTTTCAAAGCGTGCCATTTCATCAATTTTCAACAGACTTTACTTGTTCTTGGTTCATATATTGCGTATGAGTGTTAGTGAAAAAAATTGGTTCTTTTTCACATTAATTCTACCGGCGCTACATGTCCCGCCATCTGTTGACCTTCGCCCCGGTCCATGCAGAAGACCGTGCCATACATCCGCCATTTTGAAAGATGAACAAAGTACGAAATACAAATGTACTAGCTAAAAGTAATTATAAAATATACCCAAAGTTTTTTCCTCACCCAAAGGTATCTCCCAACTTTAATTAGCTGTGTATTCGATCTCGGGTGTTTCTGCTTTACTTCTCATATTTTAAAGCGTTGATTACGAGTATTATAGTTGAGATTTCCGCGAATTCTATTTATATGGTGAACACCATTTAACCTCATAAAAGACATGGTGTATTGCGTTTGTGTGACTAGCGACAGGGATAACTTTTAGCCCAACACACAGTAAAAATTCTGGGATCAATTATGTTGCAGCTGATTTCAAGATGGGGTATCATTTCGCTCGAAGTTGATGTAAGAAACTATCTTCGAATGTTTTTTATGACGTTTCGTACCCCAGAATCGAGGGAAGCGATACCTTGTGTAGTGTTACCATTCACACTTTCTGGACTAATTTTTTTGCAGGTATATGGCACCTAGAAATTAGCGATAGATTTACACTTTCTTTTTAATATGCACGAGGCGCTGGAAAGAGGTCCCAGGTGAAAAAGTTACATATAGTTTTTATACATTGAAGAAGAAAATTAGATTTTTAATTTGTTTTATACACTTTTCTGTATAATATAAGAAAAATATCAGTGTTTTTTCACTATATATAGCAATGTTGAACTTCATTTTGACCTTGAAGTTGACCTTCATGTCTTTTTGATGGCCACTTTTATTTTTTTCAAATAGAAACCCCTTTTTAACATCTGCAATCGATCAAGCGGAAAATTCTACGTTCAGGTACTTACCCAAGTCATAGGTCAATTGTAACGTTCAAATTCAGTTAGAGGTTATTTGAAATTAATAAAGTTTTCCAAGAGGTCAGTGTAATTCCTGAAGTAAATTCCAACAAAAAATTTATTGGTGAGCTCTGTATTGATTTTGGTTACAGCATTTTGAATATTGTAAAATCATAAGGAAATTTTTCAATAAAAGTTCCAGGTGTTCAGGTGAGAGTTCTGTTTCTCCCCGAAGAGTTATACAGTCCTATACCGTTTTTCCATACCTAAATCAATACCTAAGGCAATACCACAAGTCCTATACCGCTTTTTCATACGAATATTACTAATCAAAACTAAATTATGTATTACGAGTACATACTTACTATCTTTCGCTAAAAGATTATTATGACGCAAGCTAAACTTTCGGAACGAGAGAGGGTATCTGTATTAGTGATGTGTGGTTGGGGAGATCGAGTTCGATCTTATGATCAAATTCGTTTGCTTTTTAATCGCACTTTTCGTAATGGAGAAGGGTTAAATCCTGTCTCAAATTCAATAATTGAAAGGAATGTAAGGCGCTTTATGAATCATGGATCTATCAAGGACCTTCAGAGAACTGGTCGGCCAAAATCTGCAGGGTCTGAGGAGATGGAGATGGACATAGCCCGAGCATTTGTTGAAAACCCACACCTTAGCTTACGTCGAGCTAGTGATGAGCGTGACGTTGCTCCTGAAACAGTGCGAAATATTTTAAAAAGCATTAATCTCCATCCTTACAAAGTCCATCTGGTACAAGAGCTCAATGAAGACGATCCTGATCGTCGAGTTGAATTTTATGAAATTATGATGGACAGAATTGATAGAGATCCTCTTTTCTTGTACGATACAGTATTTTCACATGAATCTACTTTCACTTTAAAAGGTGAAGTTAAAAGGCAAAATTGTAGATATTAGTCCGACACAAATCCTGATTGGATCTTGGAGAGTCACACACAATATCCACAAAAGATTAATGTTTGGGCCGGTATTACAGGCGATAATTTTCAAAATGTTTGGTTCTAGCAAGACGGAGCAGCGGCTCATTACAGTAGGAAGGTTCGAGCATATTTGGATACTCAGTTCCCTTAAAGTATACTCAACGCAACCGCAAAGCTTAGACGAATTGCAGAATCGGATTCTGCAACAGGCTACTTTGATTGATAGGGAGATGATTCGTAATGCTGTAACTTATTTTTACAATCGCATAGATTTTTGTCAAGAAGCTCAAGGTTAATTTAAGAAATTTAAATTAGATTAGCATCCAAATTAAAAATCCTATTTAACGTCGAATAATCAGATTGATGCAAATTCCTATTTAAAAAAATCCAACGGACAAACTTTGACCACAACTAATAAAGAAAAAATCTTATTGTAATCCGAGAAAAAAAAAATTTCGGACAAAAATAAAAAAGAGGAAAGAAAAATTAGAAGACAGCCAACCACATCCCCTTCCTTTTCTTTTTCTTTATTTCGTCTTTTTTATTTTTATTGTCATTAAATTATAATAAAATAACATTCAAAATGAAAATAAAAAATACATCAAATTGCATTACAAACGTTTCGATACTCGTACAGTACCCTTATCAAGGCAAGAAAAATTTAAATGGTAGAAATTGATAGCACCCACGAACAGGTACTCTCTCTTTAATGCCTGGGAATTTAATGAGGGTCAGTAGGCCAATCTGTTGTAAACACAATATAAATATCTGTGACAATTACATAAGAAATAGAGAAAGTAAAAGAAAAACAGAATTCATTAAACAGCCTCGTTAAATTTAATCAATCATATTAGCATAACTTTTGTTCAACTTATCCATATTGGTTTTTTTAAATTAATAGATAACTTTTTTTGTTTTTTAATATAAAACATTTCCATGAATTCTCTCTTTCTCTCATTACTTTCGCTATGCGAAATTTGAACATTATGCCAGTCAAACTCATGGTCAACATCAACAAATTCCTTTGCATGTCTGGCAAGAACACTCTTATAATAGCATCCCGAACGAACATCACTTTTGTATTCCTCTATCCTAGTATTAGGAAGTCTGCCAGTCTGTCCCACGTAATTCATCCCATAGATCCTGCAAGTGATCTTATAGACAACACCACCCTTTTCAAAATTATCCAAAGGATCTTTGAAAAAATTGATCACGGAATCCATTTCAATTGGTACATGGAAAATAGTATAAACTTTAAATTTTTTAACATATATTCAATAGTTTTAGAAATTGGACCAAAAAATTGAAGAACAAAGGTATTAAACGAACAATATTTCTTTAACTCTTTCTGATTATCTGCAAGCAAATTATTATTACTATCTTTGTTTTTTATTTATTGAACTATAATTGCAATATGTTTATCAATTAACTTTTGTTGATGTTTCAGAAAAAAGATATTCCTAACAATATTCAAATTTCTTGTGTGAAATGAAAAATTGGAACTCTGTCAACTAATTTTTGATTACTGCAGTACCGTTTTGAAAGAAATGAGCAGACAGAAAATTTAAAATTCTACCTGAATATATATTTTTTCTATACCAGTTTATAATAATGTTACCATCCCAACCCTTAATTACTTCTATGTCCAAAAAACAGATTATATTATCCTGTTCTATTTCATGAGTAAATTGAAGTTGTGGATGAAAACTATTAAAAATTTAAATGACCATCTGCAACTTTTCTAGAGGAACACATAATAAGATATCGTCGACAATCCGAAAATAAAAAGGCAAAACAAAATCTAATTTCCCAAAAGCAAAAAGCTCCAATTCTTCCATCACTATTTCTGCTAAAATCGGAGAAATGACTGAACCTATGGGAGTACCAGACCTCTGTCTATAAAAAGATCCATTAAATTTAAAATAAGTTGACTCCATAATAAAAACTATACCTTCGATCAAATCTTTTTGACATAATCGAGTACGGGTTTTTATATTATCCTATCTATTTAAAATTGCCTGTTTAACTAATTGAAGGGGTAAAATTGCAGTAACATTCAAAGAAACCATTACATGGTCATCCGGAACCATTTTTTGGATAATATTTTTTTGAAATTCCCAGCTATTTTTTACATTATATTTAGAAGTTGTGATAGATTCCTTGATAATCAAATTGAAATTCTGTTCTAAAAATTTTGTGGGAGTATTAATAGTTGAAAGAACTATTCCTAAGGGGTTGCCATCTTTGTGAATTTTCCAGAAAACCATAACATCTTGCAAGAACTGTGTCTACAGTGTTAATATCAGTCCATCTTATATCCTTTCCCAGAATTCCTTCCTTTCTCCATCTTAAAAGTGTCTTTTTTTAATTATTTAGCAGATTTTCATGTAATAATTCAAAACTATTAGGATTAGAAAACCAATTCTCCATATCCCTAATATAATCGGATTTTTTCATGCAAACAGTAATACTGCCTTTATCAGCATTCATGCAAACTTTATCAGGGTTGTTTTTAAGAATTTCTTTCGTCATCATGAAACCTTTAGAAATTTTACGATTAATATTACTGATATGCAAACCATTTTTTTCAACAAAGCTCTTTGAAAAGTGTAACACCTTGTTTCGGAAGTCCTACTGATCCAAAATAGGAATTTTGTGTATATTTGATTCAACATCTTTTACAGTCTTCATCATTTGTTTTGCCTTACTTTTTATCATACGGTTACTAAACTTTGATCTAATCTGAGAATATCTGCAACTGAGTCAGGAATTTGAATATCTGTGAAGTTCGCAAACAAAGGATCTTCAATCAATAATTTCATCTTGTCGTGAACAAACTTCATCCTGATCCAATTGCGAGTAGGCTCGTATTGTTTAGACGTATAGCATTACTTTTAAATATGAAATTAAAAAGATAATGGTTTGATAATAATAATAACTTTTTATTGAGAACTAAATAGTTTAGACATCACATTACGTAACAATAAATGTATACCCCAAGAAAACACTCTACGTATTCTAAGCTACCCAATAGCCCAGCGGCTGCGCATGTATAATATAAATATGTTATAATTAGATTGCAGAAACATCAGAAGTCTTCATAGATATTATCCTTTCATTTTTCTGGCAATCTTCATATTGTTTTAGTTCTGTTTCTTCCTGAAAATAAAGCATTAATCAATTAAGACAAAATTTATATCTTACACAAAAAGCAAATTAAACACTGTAACTAAAAATGCAGTGAGAAATTATTTTGTAAAATATTAAGCGAAATTACTTTTGCTTATAGAATTCAAGGAATTGGGTCACTTTGGATTTATTTGCGCATGGTAGCGCAGTTTTGATGACATTTATTTGCGCCTTATACAGATCGGCATCATTCAACTTTTTCCATTTTTTTGGGTCTTCTTTACGTTGAGCCCACACAGCGTCATGAAGATCTGAAACAGCTTCTCCTATTTTGTTCCATCTATCTTGCTCATCAACGTCAACTTTGTCACATTTTTCATTTAAATCCTTAACCCTTATATTGAAAAATACTGCCAATACTTCTTTTGGGGTATACCTTTTTTTCGAACCATTCTGCCTGAAAATTAGGAAACGTGTGATTTAAAAAATATTTATATCTTATAAGATATGGAACTTAAATGTCTCAAACGCAAAATTTGGAAGAAATTTCATGCGTAAAATATTAAACGAACATACCGCTGCTTATAGTGTGCAAGTTTTTCGACCACTTTCGCTTTATTCGCGCATGGTAGCGCTGTTTTGATGACATTTATTTGCGCCTTGTATAGATCGGCATCGTTCAACTTTTCCAATTTTTTTGGATCTTCTTTACGTTGAGCCAGCACAGCGTCTTGAAGATCTGAAACAGCTTTTCCTATTTTGTTCCATCTATCTTGTTCGTCACTGTCAACTTTGTCACATGTTTCTTTCAAATCCTTATGTTTTATATTGAAAAATACTGCCAATACTTCTTTTGGCGTATAACTTTTTTTCGAACCATTCTGTCTGAAAATGAAAAAACGTTCAATTTAGAAAATATTTATTTTTTCTACGAAATGCAAAGAAAAATCCTGTAACGTAAAATGTAGTAGAAAATTCATTTGTCAAATATTAAATGAACTTACCGTTGCTTATAGTGTGCAAGTTTTTTGGCTATTATCGCTTCATTCGCGCATGGTAGCGCTGTTTTTATGACATTTGTTTGTGCCTTGTAGAGATCGGCATCGCTCAACGTTTCCCATTTGTTCGGGTCTTCTTTACGTTGAGCTAGCACAACATCTTGAAGATCTGAAACAGCTTTTGCTATTTTGTTCCATCTATCTTGCTCGTCGGTGTCAACTTTGTCACATTGTTCTCTCAAATCCTTATCCTGAATGTTGAAAAATTCTGCTAGTACTTCTTTTGGGGTATAAGCCCTTTGCGTAGTATCCACAGAATCTGAACATTCTGATAGACCTAAAGATTTTAAAAATAAGTACTATGTTCTAAAGAAAATATTTGAACTGTATTTTTAAACTATTAAATGAATATAATATTCTCTTGTAAAAATCACAAATATCTTTATGTGTAAATTACAATAACATCGTACATTTTTTTGAATCTTATATCATAAAGAATTGGTTTAATTTCTTTGCTTATACTCACCGACAGAAACTGAAAACAAAGCAAGGATGAAGAACTTCATCGTAGTGGTATAGGTATTTAAATATACCAGAAAAATCAGAAAATTTACTTTTACAGAAAAAACTATATCTCTTCTTCTTTTTATACTGTTATCTGGATGCTATGGATAAATTATTTATACTGATATTTTGTCACAGTAACCTTCGAAAAAGAGAAGACGTAAGAATTTATAAGTCATTACCCTGTATTTAATGTGTTTTATCTATCGTAAAAAACACGTGTGCGTAAAATATTTATTCTTATCAAAGTTCCATTCCTGGATTTACAACTTGGCTTAAATAACAGAACGTTTGAGTATAATTTAAAATACCAGGAATTTTTCAATATGATGTTTTTTATCTACATCAGGAGAAAACTTATGTTTAAATTTAAGTAACTTTTTTTGTCCTTGTTTCAAAGAAGTAAACTTTTGCTAAGGTTCTAGAAATAATTGATTTAATATCATCATTTCAAAGTTAGAAAATTATTACCTCAAATACAAAAAAGATTTTCTTAATGTACTCTCCAAATTTAAAATGTCAAATTCTACTAAATTAATTAGTTAGTGAGCCCTAAATATTAGTAGAAAAATACAAAGTCAAGTATTCATTGCACAATACAAATAAATGAATTCACTTAGGATTGTATATAATAATTAAAAACAGGTTATAGAAATGAAAAATGTAAAAATTGATAATTTTTAATGAAACGCCATGGCATAAGATGTTCAATTCTTTTGACAAAATAAGAAGGTAATATGGTGAAATTGTGAAAGTCACATTGAGGGTCGGCAATTTAAAAATATTTTGTTTGGATTGTTTTAAGGAAGATTAGATAAATAAGGTTTCTATACAATCTTAAAATGATAATTGATCCATGGGTCGCAAAATAATTATACACATTCAGGGTCTTTAACATTTCTATTTTCCAGTTTTTTAATTATATTTTGCAGGTTTCTCCACTGAAAATTGCAATTATTTAGCAAACTTTCTACAAATTATTTGCCTTGAATAAGCAATAGAGTTGTTCAAAAATTCATTGAGAATTTTTTTTCATTTTCACACATATCACTTCCAAATATGTTCGAATCCACATAAAAATTAATACGTTTTTTTGTGGAAAAATTATATTCAAAAGTATCGCAATTCCCATGAAATTTAATACGTATTCCCGATAGGAAAAAACGGGGTTTTAAGTACAATATATTTCGAATACATAAATCACCATTTTATACTGAAAACAAGATTTTTAAATATATTGCTTAAACAATTAATTATAGTTTTTAGCAATTTTCTCTTGGAATATTGTAAGAAAGACGCGGTTTTTTTTCGAATTTGTCAACGTGATTTCAACTTTTTAATTAGTATAAGATAATATTAATTTTAAGTTGACACTCTAAATTGTTTAAAAATATTATGATTATCTTTTATATTTTTCTTAATAATGCTTGAAAGTGGCGGTTTTTTTCAAAAATAATGAACTTTTGGTCTACTTTTCACTTTTAGTGAGGAAAAAATTACATATTGAATACCGGCACGTAAATATTCTCATCTTTAAATTATTATTCAGGAAGTTAGAAATAGCGCACCTGGCCTCTCATGAAGAATAGCCCTTTTCAGTATGAATCATTACAGTAATCTCCAAATTTTTTTAGCGATAGAAGCTTTTGATATCAACAATGAGAAAATATCAAATAGATTCTTAGTTTAAATAATTGGTACATCATTTCTGTTGTAATCTCAGTTTCTTAATTGAAAACTGTACTAAGAGACGCAATGTTAAATAGAAATATAGTCAGCACATAGATGGACGAAGATTTTCGTCAAGATCAATATAAAATTCACCATTGAACTCCTCGTTGAAAGTTACTTTAAAAATGAACTTGACCTCCATGAAAAATATCTTACCTGAGGAGATATTCGGCTAGCTGGTAAAGAAACTCGAACTTTCTGTCTTGACCCTTAAAACATAAACAAAAACGCAATCTAATACAAATAGTCTTTCAAATTTCATCTAACATGCAGACGACAAGGATGACGACAGACGGACGATCACCAGCGTAAACCCTGTTTTCTCGGATTCAGGGGGTCTCGGAACGTATACTTTAAAAAAAGATTTGTGTAAAATTACAAAGTTTCGGAAAATTAAATATTGTATCATTGTAAATATCACACACTTCACTATGTGATGTTACAAAAGTATATGAAATTACATCCTCTAGCGATTTAAATAAAAGGACTCTCGAACAGCAGTGTAATATTACACGATCGATAAAAATAAAATTACACATTCCCTCGTACGAACTTTACATTTAGAAGGGAAAATTCAGTCGCAGCGTATAAAAATACCATGCGCAGGTAAGATCACTTTCCTGTGATTGAAAATTACATCCAGATTTTTAATTTTACCGCTATTGATGCAAAATCCTGTTAAACAAAACAAGAATCCAACGATTCTCATTTTTCTTTCCTCTTTTTTAAATTTTTTTCCGAAAATTTTATTTTATTTTATTTTTGTTTTTCAGATTACAATAGGGTATTTTTGGTTTTCGTTTATTCGTTGTGGTCCAAATTTGTTCGTTCGATTCTTGTTTTGTTTAACAGGATTTTGCATCAATTTGATTATTGGACGTTAAATGGGATTTTTAATTTGGATTTTGGTCTAATTTAAATTTCGTAAATTTTGTTTTACAGCTATGTTCAACTTTTTTGACAGCTTTCACACAAAAATAGACTGAATCCGAGATATTCCTATTTTGCCTTTTACATTTTCTGCTAATGTAATAAAAAAAATTCGGCTATTAAAAACCTATGTTTCATATTTTTTTACGGAATATTTAAACATCAAAAAAATACCCGTAGTATCTCATATGTTTTAGGTAAGTGGTAACGTGTCCGGCTTTTGTTTCTTCAATCTCCATGAAATTGTACGAAGTTTGAACTTTCGAGTGTACGAAACCTGTCGCCCTGATAAATTTTATTTTATGTTATTCTTTCACATAATGAATTTTACATTTTCGCATGTAAAATTATCGGCCGAATTGGAATATCACAACAGATTCGTAAAGTTACTCCGATACACGAGGGTCCTTATATTTACATCCACCAAAGATGTACAATTGAATAGATTTTTTTTACAGTGTAGCGATCTAGAGGAATTCGCGATAGTCAGTTTTCGTACAAAACTTTCTCATTTATGAATGTAACTAGGAACATTCTGATTCAACTTTGGGTAGGTTCGCATTGTTTAGACGTATAGCATTACTTTTGCATATAAAATTATAAGATAATGATCTGTTGATAATAATAACTCTTTATTGAGTTATACATAGTTTGGATATTACATTACATAACTATACATTCTATACTACGCTGTACCCTGGAGGCTACGAGCATATAATATAAATATATTATAATCAGATTCCAGAA
>NC_046659.1:123901743-123913939 GCF_010883055.1 Belonocnema kinseyi | reverse complement strand
TCCTTTCCTGAAACTCTTTTTACCCATTTCAGTTTTGTTCCTTTCTGTAAATGAAGCAATATTCAATTAAGAAAGTGTATGTATGATATAAAATGCAAGCAAAAACACTATTACTAAAAATGTAGTCAGAAATGTGTGTGTAAAATATTAAACGAACTTACAATTGCTTATAGAATGCCGAGTACCATTCAAAAATATTTATGTCTTATACAGAAAGCGAATGAAAAACCTATAACTTAAAATACAGAAGGAAATTCTTGTGCAAATATGAAATTAACTTACTGTTGCTTAATCTGTTTATAGAATGCAAGAATTTCGGCCACTTTAGCTTCATTTGCGCATGGTAGGGCTGTTTTAATGACATTTATTTGTGCCTTGTATTTCTCGGCATCGTTCAGTTTTTGCAATTTTTTTTGGTTTTCTTTACGTTGAGCCAACACAACGTCTTGAAGATCTGAAACAGCTTTTCCTATTTTGTTCCATCTATCTTGTTCGTCACTGTCAACTTTGTCACATTTTTCTTTCAAATCCTTATCTTTTACATTGAAAAATACTGCCAATACTTCTTTTGGGGTATAACTTTTTTTCGAACCATTCTGTCTGAAAATAAAAAAAGTTCAATTAGGAAATATTTATATTTTATACGAAATGCAACTAAAAATCCTGTATCGTAAAATGTAGTAGAAAATTCATTTGTCAAATATTAAATGACCTTACCGTTGCTTATAGTGTGCAAGTTTTTTGGCTATTATCGCTTCATTCGCGCATGGTAGCGCTGTTTTGATGACATTTATTTGCGGCCTGTATAGATCGGCATCCTTCAACTTCTCAAATTTTTTTGGGTCTTCTTTACGCTGAGCTAGTACAGCGTCTTGCAGATCTGAAACAGATTTTCCTATTTTGTTCCACCTATCTTCCTTGACAGTGTCAACTTTGTCACATTGTTCATTCAAATCCTTATCCTTAATGTTAAAAAATTCGGCTAGTACTTCTTTTGGGGTATATTTCCTTTGCGCAGTAATCACAGAATTTGAGCATTCTGAGAGACCTGAACATTTTAAAAATAATTATTTTATTTTTGGTAGCAAGGTTTGATGTTACACACAGTTCATTGAAAAAGTTCCAGGACTGATTTTTTTAAGCGTGCCTTAGGCGATACGGTTTAGTGTCTAAATTGAATAATTATTCTTGTTTATTCAGAGTCTAACGCACTTTGGTTCATCGCAATCACTTCAGTCGCTTATGTACAGTGTATGTTTTAAATTATCAAGATTTTTTAGTTTGTCACGATTTAAGTAATGAAACATAGAGCCGCAATTAAGTAAACATATAGTATGTGACAAAATACCTTTTGAAGTGGCGGCCTAGTGCGAAACAAAGTTTTTAAGTGGTATGCGCGTTTTAGGGATGACCGAGAATCGCTCCAGGGTGATCCGAGAGGAGTACCCTACCTCAAGCGTCACGAACTAGGACGTCGAAAATGTGCGTGCACTTCTTGCAAACAATCTTCAACTCAATATTGAAATATTATCACAAGAACTTAACTTCAAATGAGTGTAGGTACTGTTTACACCATAGTGCAGGACGTTCTCGGCCAAAGAAAAGTGTGCGCGATGTTCGTACCGTATTTTGTAACACAAGAGAAGAAAGTGCGGCATGTTTTTGCGGCAACAGATTTCGTTTACTGAGATAATGACAGTCCTATTTTAAAGATGAGAACTGTAACGTATTACACGTTTCTGAAACATTTTTGCCAAGTTTAAAACAAAAATCAATTGTGGCTCTTTATTCCATTACTCAAATCGTGCCAAACTGAAGAATCTTCATAATTTCAAACGTACACTCCACACAAGCGACTGAAGTGATTGCCACGAATCAACGTGCGTTAGACTCAGAATTAGCCAGAGTAAGTATTCAATTCAGAGACTAAATCGTATGATTGCATCACAATGAAATAAATGTTCAAAACTGTTAGTTCAATTTTATATTCTCTTGCAAAAATCACAAAAGTTGTATGTGCTTGAACTTGCCGACAGAAACTGCAACGACGACAAGGATGAAGAAGTTCATTGTGGTGGTAAAGGTATATAAATATACCAGAAAAATCAGAAAATAACAATATTTCTGCTTCTTTTTCTACTGATGTGTGAATGCTGTGAATAGACCGTTTATATATTGTTCTTTTTGTGACGGCAGCCTTCGAAGCAAGGGAAACGTGAACATTTATAAGCCTCCCCCCTGTATTTATTGTTCTTTATCTATAATAAAAAAACACGTATGCGTAAAATATTGGTTCTTATCAAAGTTACATTCCTAGATTTACAACTCGGATTACATAACAGAACTTTCGAGTAGAATTTGAAATACCAGGAATTTTTCAATATAATGCTTTTTAGAAAGAAGGTTCTTTCATCTACATCTGTAGAAAACTTATGTTCATATTTAAGAAATTGTTTTTTGACCTCACTCAAAAGAAATAAACCGCAGCTAATGTTTTAGAAATAATTTAAAAGAAAGATTTTTTAATTTAAAGACAGTGAAACTCTTTGTTCACGCCTGAGCGAACGCCACTCCTCCCGCGAAGCTCCTTTTACTCCCACTTGCGGGGCTGCGTCAACTCTCGAAAGGACTGTTTCAGGGTGCCCTATCTCTAGGATTCACTGTAATTTAATAGTGAAAATTTCTATTGATATTTTACAAATTCGATTACCAAAGAGTGAGATACTAAATATTAATAGAAAAATGCTAATTCAAGGAGAGATTGCTTGATATAAATAAATAAATTCACTCAGAACCGTATGTAATATTTGAAAAAGGTTATAGAAATGGAAAATACGAAAAAAAGAAACATTTAATGAATGAACGCGATGGCGTATGATTATTAACTCTGCTAAAACCATAAGAAGGTCATATTATGAAATGTTAAATGTCACGTAGCGTTTCTATAATTTTAAAACAAAGTATTCGGATTGTTTAAACAAAGATTATAAAAATAATTATTTTTTAAATCTTAAGATGACATCATTTATCAAGGGGCTTTAAATTAATTGGAAATATTCAGGGTCTTCATGCGCTTCTATTTACCCAATTTATATACTTTTTATTAAAAAAATTTTTTGTTCGTACACTTTTTTATTTTTGCCAGAAATTGCAATTAGTGCACAAACTTGGTAGTAATTTTTGCTTTAAATACACATTAGGGTGGTCCAAAAATGCATTTGAAAAATTGGTTTCTAGGTTTTCATGCATATGGCAAACAGAATTGGTTAAATCTACAAAAAATTAAACCGCCTTTGTTAAAAAAAGTGATATCTAGAGGTACTGCCAGCCTCATGAATTTTGACATACATTCCGATAAAGAAAAATACAGATTTTCAACTATAAGATATTTGCAATACACGAAGTAATAATTTATATGGATAATAAGATGTTTATATATATTGTTTAAACAATTAATTAATACCTTTAATAGTATTCTCTTTGAATAATTTTAGAAATTTGAATTTTATCAAAAATAGTTGCGGTTTTCTCAGAAATTTGCAACATTGTGTCCACTTTTTACTATGTGAGACAATACTGAACGCAATTTAACACAAATAATTGTTTAAATAATGTTTTATTGCTTATAACTACCTTCTCTTATATAAATGCTAGATATATGTGTTTTTTTTCTAATATTTTCAACTTTGTGTCAATTTTTTACAAAGTCACATGATAACTAATTCAGTTAAAAAGCATAATTGTTCCGAAAATTTACTATTAATCAGTAATTAGTAAATAGTTATAAATAAATAAATTATAATTTGTAAATAATAATTAATAAATCGTCATCAATAAATATTTATATCGCCCTAAGCTTCTGCAGAGTGCTTGGCTGAGCTGCTGGTGGTAGCTCATCATAAGCTGCTGAAGGTAGCTTATTCTGAGCTGCTGGAAGTTGCTTGCCCTGAACTGCTTTAATTAGCTCTATCATGAGCTTCTGGAGAGTGCTCACCCTTAGATGCTGGAGGTGGCTGGTGGTTGCTGGTGGTGGCTGTTGGAGGTGGCTGTAGCTCGTTCAGAACTGTTGGAGATAGCTCGCCCTGAGCTATCCAACGTGCCACTTTGTTGGCTTGCAAGTGAGTCCGTACAAATCCAGCTTCTCGAAAACGAGGGACAGATGTAAAAAAACGTTCCTGGGTGCTTATGGAGTATTTGATGATATTATCTAAATAGGAGATGGAGAACTTTCTCCATTAGGGTTCCAGTAACATTCCATCAAGATTTCCATCCAGTTCCAGTAAATTTGATTCTGGAATGTATTTAGTGTGAATGTATACTGTCCTCCTCCCGGGATGGTGAAAACAGTGTACATGCAGGATTCTGGATGCAGGGGAATCTGCCAATACCCGCTGTTTAGGTCAATGGTTGAGAAGATACGTGCCTACCCGTGATCCTTTAAAGTTACATGCATTACCGGAAGCGGCTGTGCTGAGTCGATGGTCAGGTCGCTAAATTTGCGAAAGTCGACGCAGAATCTCTTTGATCAGTCTTTCTTCATTTGGATCATATGGACCTCGATACCTAGGACCTTCTTGTTCGCATCAGAGTACCCCCATTAAATTATCATGAATGCTCTGATGGCAAGTGAATTTCATGTTGCACGGTAAATGATGATTGTAATCTGCTGCCTTGGTGGAAAATGTGTTGGTTGCAGTTAACAATATGCCAGAATTCAGGCGTGGGGAGAAGAACATCTACAAAGAAGCTGCACTTCCTTTAACGCGGTGGGCGCACAGCGTAGCCAAAAACATTTTTCGTGGACAAAAGTCTGTCTACAACCCAATTTTTAATGGATTTTGACGTTTTTTTTAATGACCTTAAGGCTTTCGGATATATCGAGCCGGTGCAAGAATTTCGATTTAACTAAATCGAAATTTTTTATTTAATAATAAAATAACCAATATTCTGATCCTCACTTTTCAGATGTACCTTTTTCTGTAAGATTTGCGAATTGACTAAAGAAGAACTTCAGTCAGTGTAATTACTATCTAGCAATTGCGCTAGCATAGTTTTAATATAGCACATAAGAGGAATTTAAGACTAATTATGATTAATTAAAAATGTATGATTCTTGGCAGCATTATTTAAACAATTTTTATGAACAAATACACAGTTTTCCTATGTCACAATGAATGGGCTCCATTTTTTTTGCAAAATCGTCGAAAATGCCTTGCCGATGACACCTTCCTGTCGTTTATCTTTAAATTAACAACAACTGGTAATTATTTAAACAATGTTTATAAACAAATTCACATTTTTAACATTATTCCATGGATAGGGTCAGTTTTTTGCGAAAACCACAAACAATATATTTAATGACTCTTAGGTGTAATTTTGCTAACATTTATAAAAGATGTTGATGTTTTAAACAATTTTTTAGAAATAAATCCTTATTTTGACCATTTTTTCAAGAATAGGTTCAATTTTCTTTGCGGAATCAACTAAAAATGTATTTTCAATTACTCTTTGCTATAATACTTTGCCAACGGATAAGAAAAGTGAATTATTTAAACAATTTTCATTAATAATTGTACATTTTGCTCACTTTTGAAGGAATAGGCTTTTTTTCGTGGAGTGAACTAGAAATGTTTTAGCAATGACTCCTTGTTACGTTGCTTGTCCAATTAACAAGAACGGTTCATTCTTTAAACAATATTTATTTAGAAATGCACAGTTGGACCATTTTCTATAAAAAGTAATAATTTTCTTTTCGGAATCAACAATAAATGTCTTGCCAATCATTCCGTCGTGTCACATTTTTCTTATTAGGAAAAAGTATTGACAGTTATTGTTAATTGAACAAACTAGGCAAAAAGGAGTCATTAGCAAGTCATTTCTAACTTATTCCAAGAAAAAAATAAGCCTATTCCTGCAAAAGTGACCGAAATGTACATTTTTGTATAAAAATGATTTGAATAATTAACTTTTCGTATTCGCTGGCAAAGTATCATAGAAAAGAGTCATTGTAAATATATTTTTAGTTTATTTCGCAAGGAAAATGGAGCCTAATCTTGGAAAAATGGTCAAAATGTGCATTTAATTAGAAAAAATTGTTGAAAAAATCAATATTTTTTATCAAGTTGAACAAAATCACAGATAGGAGTCACTAACGATACATTTTCAGTGAGTTTCGCAAAATAAATTGGCCCTATTTGTGGACTAATTTTAAAAATGTGAATTTGTTTCTAAATATTGTTCAAATAATTATCAGTTGTTGTTAATTTGAAAAAAATGACATAAAGGAGTCATTGGCAAGACATTTTTGGCCCATTCTGAAAAAAATGGAGCATTGTGTCACATATGAAAACTATGTATTTGTTACAGAGATTTTTCAAGCAATGCTGCCAAGCAGCAAATATTTTTAAATAATCATAATTAGGCATACATTTCTTTCATATTCTATATAGGAACTGTGAATTTCAAACAACTAATCATTGCGAATCACAAAAAATGGCTTTTGTTTATTAATTTGTTTAAAATATTTTAAACAATTTTTTTTCTCACTCTAACCTACAGAAAACTATTGCTAGATAGTAAATACACTGACTTAAATAAAAAATTTCGGTTTAGCGAAACCGAAATTCTCGCACTGGCTCGATATACCCGAAAGCCCTACGATCATTTAAAAAAAAAACATCCACATCCTTTAAAAATTGGGTTGTAGACAGACTTTTCTCCACAAAGAGTAATTTTGGCTACAGTGTGGGGCGTGGCGAGAGCGGCGGTGATCGGTATAGGTAGTGGTAATATTCGAAGACACTCGGAGCGTCCGATGTACAAACAATCTTAGATATTGTTCTCTCTGACCTTGACAAGAGCGCCACCTGACACGCGAACTATTGGGCTTCTCAAAGTTATCAGCGCAATATTAATGAAAAAGGGCAGCACATATCAATTATTTTTAATCGAAAATGTTATGCTGATGCCTAAAACGCATAATTTACTATGAGATTCCTTGTTAATGTTGACTTGAATTTCAAATTCAAATTTCTTTCCCATAGTTCCAAGTTGGTGGTGCTACCGTACCTACCCAACAGGCGTATACATATGCATATCGATTTTAAAATAAAACCATTTTGGTAATCGAAATAAAGACCTGGCTGTAATGATAAATACAATTTCGAAATTCTACACACAATAACAAATTTTATTGAATATTTGAATGATAACTTTCACTTAGCAACAATATAAAAAAATAATAATAAGCAAACTTTGTATAGAAGCAAAACTCGAGTTTGATTGTCACACGTCGCTCTTCCAAATCCCCATTGCCTATCACACAAAACGGACCAATAATGTTTTTCAATAGCGATTGACGGGAAATTGTAACCGCAGTACTAATTTTAACGAAGCATATACCTGCTGATGATTTTTACTGTTTACATATAAATGAGTCGCATCAAACACATACTCTGTTATCTTATGTTAGGTGCGCAAAATTTTTTGGGCTATACCCTAGGCTCTAATCTCTGCTGCAAAAATATCTTCTTCTGGCTCGAAAAGCCGATTGAGTCTGAATCTTTCGTTTTCACCCTTCGTTAATGAAATTAGTTGCACAATGTTTTGAGTACTCACTTTAAACCTTATCGAATTGTCCTGTTCATTAATATTGGAATGAGTGTAATGCAGAGATGAATACAATGATTTAGATGAATATATAAAAATTAGTCCAGTGTACTAAATAAAGTGCCGTCGTTGCAATGCGAGTTATTCGTACAGTTATATTAAAACGACTGTGTAAAAAATGTACATTTTGTCGATATGGAGCTGGATAGATTGAATCTTAATTTATGGATAATTCTGGAAGAAGAAAAAAGAATTTGTATAATGTCAATGATGAAGATTCGATAAAAATGATGAAGTTTTCTATATTAAATAAACAATACGAAATCTCAAATAACACATGCACAGAAAAAAAAATATTCGGAGCCAAAAAAACGACCTATTCAACATTCTGGCATTGACCTGGCATATTCAAAGTCTGCATTGATGGGAATTTTCTTCTGACCAATTTTTTTTATCCGAATCTGAATTGTTAATTGAGGTGGGATGATCCCAAGTAAGGCTACTACTAAATATCTATATCCCGCAAAATAATATAAACTACAGTAAAACTCTTCTATAGCGTCGATCTTGAGGCTGACGTTGGGTCGGAACTAACACATTGTGTTTCACCATTCATTCTTGGAAGGGCTATAGAAGGGAGGACTATTAAAGGGTTTGATGGTACTAAGTTTTTTTTCATTTCCTCCAGAAAAATGGAGAATAATGCGCAAAAAATTGTATTCTAAGAAAACAAAAGTAAAACTTTTTTAAAAACAATTAGTAATTTGAAAAAAATTTAATGTATTTATATTCAGAAGAACGATTTCTGGAATAGTTTTAGAGGTTTAAATGTGACTGTCGAAGAATGAGAATGATTATATTAATAAATTACTATATTACAGACATGCTAGATATTTTTTCTTCTTGTCTTTAGTATTTAACATTGGTTCGCCACTCTGCAGCCTGATTTCATAAATTCTTTTTTACCGATGTGATACCGTTTGATCATTTTTTCGGTTTTATTATTGATTATATAAGTTGGAATATTCTGTCTCTTAAATAGTTCGGAAGTTGTCAAATAAATAACATCTAAAATAATGAACTTTTTAAAATATGTTTGATTTCATAGTAAGGATACATTTTTTAAGAATTCCATAGATTAATTACCATTCTTGTTAAAAAATCTTACTGGAACCATATAAAATGTTACAGTGGAAACAAGAATGTAAGACAGATTTGAATTTTTTTTTTAGTGAAATGTTTTTGCTGAATTATATAAAATGATTAATCATCAAGTCCCTATGAAATTTGTAAAATTATATATATAATTAAAAGTTTGTCATAAGGACAATCACAGCATTTCGCCGGGAGCGGGTGCTCATCTGAAAAACTGCACCCGTTCTCAGCGAAATCGCGGTAAAATTTTAGCCATAACCACGTCTCACTGCCGCAAGCTAGGTGGTTACAGTCTGTAACAAAATCAATACGACGATCCGCCAAAAGTCTCGTGCATCCTTAAGACACGAAGCAACCCAAGGACGACCGCCTTCTGCATTTTGCCCTTAAGGGTTTGAGCACCTCTAAGAGCGCCGATGATAAGGACGATTAGTTTAACAGAATATTCCGGGTACAATCCTTACAATCCCCTTAGAAGGTCTCTATACCTTTCTTTCTTTTCATTCTCCTTGGCTATGATGTTTTTGTGAGCTGGTGCCGGAAATTCAATAACGAACATGGTTCGCTTCTCGAAGTCAAGAAGAACCATGTCAGGCTTCGAGGGTGCAACAGAAACAATGGTCGAGAATACGAAGTTCCAGTATATGCGGCACTATTCATTCTCGAAAATTGACTCGATTTCCCTAGGAGCATTTAGAGGAGCGATATTAAGGTTAATGTCGTAAGAGTGACAGAGATGGTAATAAAGCACTCTTAGTGCTGCATTGTGCCTTTGAATGTAGGTCGTTCCCGCATGAGTTGGACAACTAGATAGTATGTGAGCTGAATACTCGAGGTGTGCATGGCCCGCCCTGCAGCTATAATCGGGAATGTCTTGGCTCAAAATGTTGCGACGGTATTTTAAGGTGGAAATGACACCGTCTTGGCATTCCAAAATGAAACCCTTCTTGTCAGACTTCAATCCGGGTGATTTAAGGAAAAAAAAAGTTAGCTCGCATGAGCGGAACAGAAGACTTAAGATGCATACTTTTGTTTATGTCCATAACTTTTCGTGTCCTAAGATCAAGGGATCTGAGCTCGTTCTTCGTCCGTGGAACCACTCCAAATGTACACAGTACTATCGGGACGGCAAGCATGTTCGTTGCAGATCCTGAATGTGGCTCTGTGGCATTTCCAGGTATGTATAAGTCTCTCCAATGCAAAGGTGTCGTATACAGCTTCTATCAACGAGCTCAGGGTCTTCAGGGATGCTATTAACTTTTACTCGCTTCAAATAAACCTTGGCGAATTTCTTCAACCTAAATTCCATCCCAATTTCCTTAGCATATTGTTCGACAATGCCTAGGGCTAGATGTAGTTGCGCTTTGTTTTTAGCATAGAACTTACTGTCGTCCATGTAAAATACATGAGTGACCTTGTTCTTTCGATCTGCAGGTTTGCCGAAAAAGTACCCGTCGTAATGGCGAAATGACCTTGTTAGTTGTCACTCGATTATTCCAGATGAGATAGTAAATCTGGTTTTCAAAGTGGCATCAATCTCTCTATGCACCTCACGATTTGAGGATAAACCTTTAAGCTTTCCAAAAGACATATGATAAGTTTATGGGAGGTTGAATCGAAAGCTTTCCGGTTATCAATCCAGCCCATTGATAGGTCACGCTAGTAGAATGCTGCATCTTTGAAGACACATTTATCGATAAGCAGGTTCTCCCGACATCCTGCTACGCCTTTCTTTGAGCCTCGTTGTTCATACATTTCTTGCCACACAGGTTTAATTGCCCGAACAATCCTATCATTTAGGATAGCTATGAATGTTTTATACAGTGTGTTCAGACAAGTGATTAGCCTTTAATTCTTTGGGTCAGCTAAGTTGCCTATTTTCAGCAGGAGTATTGTACGCCCTTTCTCCAACCACTCCGGAATTGGCTCTTCTGACTTTAAATATGAGGTGATTATGCGGGCAAAATGCTGATGGGTTGAAGGAAACTTCTTCCACAAGATGGTATCAAGATGGTATCAAGATGGTATCAATAGTTCTTCATCCCTTTTAATACTTTTTTCACCTCCTCGGTAGTGATAGGTGGGAATTCTTCATCAGGTGTCATGAGGGCATCACACAGCTCCTTGAAGCTATTTATGTTCTCTGAGTCTTCGTCCAGTTTATATTGCACTTTGTACACTTCTCTCCAAAATACTTCGACTTCCTTTGGTTTGGGCGAGTGGTCGACAGTAACTGGATGATCTTGGAAAAGTCGAGATGGGTCAGAGAGAAAGTGTTGATTTTCTCTGACCCACCTCTCTCTCCGCTCAAGACTTCCTTTAGCATCAGATAGTATCCATATTCTCTCAACAATATGGTGCTTGATGCCTAGCGGCTTTGGCTTGTTAAGTGTATGATAACGGGTCCAGAGTTCGCGCGTGAACTTTTGAACCTTGGCGGTAAAATTCCTGCCACATCTGATGTAGTCAATCACACGCTGAATGCGGGACGCGTACTGTCTTGCCCAGCCTATCCTAATGGCGAGTGGATAAATTCATCTTTTGGTCTTATGATCAACCGTAGGTTTTGGTTTACGGTTCGCATCGGCCAAAGCTTTCGCTGCATTATACATATAACGATTGATAACAAAGAGGTCGGATTCTTCGGAAAAATATCCACGAAGCTCGTCATACATTTCAGCCAGATCTTTAGGCTTTAGAGAAACCTGGGTGCTGATGTTTTTTCAGGTCATAAATCATCGCTTTTCCTCTATCGGATACATGCCCACGGTTAGTCGTAGTGCCACCTCTCTTTCTTTGTTGCTACCTTATTCTGACTGTGGTAGAGTAGGCGTTCTTCTTACATAGCCCCTTTTTCGGAGTAGTTCGGCATGTTTTCGGAGACCTCCATGCGAAAAGTGCGATAGCTCCGGGTGTTTCTCGCACCACAGAGCATGCAATCGTGCCAAGTAACTCCGTTCAGGGGCCACACTCGCATCGTAGCACTCTAGCAAGTCGCGATTCAGTCGCTCCATCCACCTAAAGGCCCTGAGATTCCGCCGATCCATCGCATTGAATCCACCTTCATTGGCTCCCCCAGATCTAGAGTGGTTGGTATTGTTGGCCGACCCATTTTTTAAACCGCACTTACTACAACTATGTTTGGTGTTGTCATTGCTGTTCCACGAGAAGCTAGGGAAAGGGGTGCAGCCATCCTTGTAGACCCCGCATGCAAAGATAAGTCTGCGTACTCTGAGAGGTCGCCTGGTATCCCAGAGTCACCGTTCTAGACACCTCACCCAGGTGCCATTCAGCTTTCGGCACAGTTTTAAAATTTCCGCTTGGGGGTTAACTCCTTCGGGACCACCCTTGGACAATTGTCCGCGACTGCCTAATCATTTTTGTAACCATATGCAGCAGAAACCCTTGTTACAGGGACCCTTGGTTCAGGGCT
>NC_046659.1:123894745-123901643 GCF_010883055.1 Belonocnema kinseyi | reverse complement strand
ATATTTAATTTATAATATTATTTTTCTACGAGAGAGATGTCTCCGAATTTTTCCAACTGTTTTAATCTAACTTTTACATTTTGGACCATGCAAGCAAAAAATGTAACTATGGTTAAACAAGATTTTGTATGAAATATTTTATTTCATTATCAGGCATAGAATTTTCAGCAGCATGAGTTTTAATCAAGATTTTATTGTACTTGAACGAAAAATACGTTCATAGACTCGTACCAATGTTTCAATGTTTTTCCCCAAAGATTCGACATTTTAAATAATGCATTATCTAATAAATTTGATACCACTGGATGACGAATCGCTTGTGAATATTTGATATACCATATAATACGTTTATTTCTTGTCATTTCAATTTGGAATTGTTTAGCTTCTAACTACATATAGAAATCTTATTTTTCAGTTTAGAAAAATGTGTGTAATCGCTTTTAATATCCTTTGATACTACATGATATAATAGATACCTATTATTAAGTTTTATCATATTTAAAACTTATATACATAATTCCAAATTAAAATTACATTTTTTAACTAATAATTCTAGTATATTTTAATTTTTGAGGATTTAAAAATAATTTCTTCAGCTTGGGCAGATTAAATTCTAAAATATTTGTTTTTAATTTACTTATCTTTTAAATATTCCTAAATGTTCATTGTGTTATGTTAATCTTCTCGGCCAGATAATTATTATTTATAATGTACGAAATTTCTTTAGTATGAAAGATTTACTTTTGAAACCTTGACTTTTGGTTTTCAGAAACACCAAGATAAAATTTTTTTACTTATACATTCTTAAACTCAAAGAGTCTTCAATAATAAATCTGCAGACTTAAACCATTATTCATAATTTTATAATTTTAAACTATAAGCATTTGAAAGAAAGCAGTTTAGAGTATTTTCAATTGCAAACGTCTTCAAAATGGATTATTGTCAAAAAAAGGAAGACATCAGTAAGTCATATCCAGAATGTCTTTTAAGATCAAATCTTATATTGAACTGAAAGTTAGAGATTACTGAAAGCTGATCAAAATAAAAATAAAAATTTAAACTAAAATTAAAATTAGACTGTAGTTTCCTGCTGACAAAATAACAAATTTGTAAAACGCATTTCAGAATGAAGAAACCCTACAAGGTATAGCAATCTTTCGATCATTGCTTATTTTTATTCAATCTTAATGTTTTCGAGATATAAACATGTGGTAAACCAAACTAGGTTATACACAAAAGTAAATTTTTACGTTTTTTTTCATCAGTCGAATGTTATTTGATGAAATATCGGGATATTTTCAAAACGCGTTGAAATGACATTTAATACCGTTTCTAAACGATTACTAATTTCTTTAGAAATACCATTGAACCAAACTTTGAACGAATCTGCAAAGCATGGAATGATCAATCACGTTACACATATTGGGATGACTAGTCAAGTAATTTTTCACAACTCGTGTTCAAAAAAATGCAGCAATTTTCACGCGATTTTTTTCCTTACTTGCAAAGACAATGCGATATTGTCTATGGCTTCCTGCAGAAAGTCCTCAAGAGTAAAAGAAATGGAAAACGATGCTGACTCTTATCTTAATACATCCGGGTACATCGTGATACAGTTTCATGTAGTTTGGCGTTATTCAGATGTAAAACTATAGCATTATACTCCTAAATATAAAATAAAAGATAAGGGTCTGCTGATAATAATGACTTTTTATTAAATTCTACATAGGAAAATCGCAGTAAAGCCTGTGTATAACACAGCGAACTTAAGTTTTACCTGCCGATGGAGGGAATCATGCCTGAATATGCAATTATTTGACAGTCAAACACCACAATGCTACTAGATCACAGTGCCGGTTTATAATAAAAGTACGTTATCATGAGATTAAAGAAACATCCGAAGTCTACATAGATACTATATAGTCCTTCGGTTCTCCTGAAACTCTTTTTACCGGCTTCAATTTTGGCTTATCCTGTAAATAGAGTGATACCGAATTTTAAAAAACTCTTATTTCTTATATAAAAGACAAAAAAATCAACTGAAATTATAGTACAACATTTGTGTGTAAAATATTAAAAGAACTTACTGATGGTTATAGAATTCCAGAATTCTAGTCACATTTGCTTCATCCGCACATGGCAGCGCAGTTTTAATTAAATTGATGTGCGCCTTGTATTTATCGGCATCGTTTAAGTTTTCGCATTCCTGTGGGTCTTCTATTCTAGCATCTGAAACTACATCTTCAAGATCTAAAACTGCTTGTTTTATTTCGTTCCACCTAACTTGTTCGTCAGTGTCAACTTTGTCACATTTTTCGTTCAAATCCTCATCATTTATATCAAAAAATGCTGCTAACACTTCTTTTGGGATACAACAATTTTGCGGGATTTTTGGTCTGAAAATAAGGCAACGTTCCATTAAAAAAAATTTACATTTTATTCAGAAAGCGAATAAAAAACGATCAACTAAAAATATAGTTCGACATTCTTGTGTAAAATATTAAACAAGCTTACACTTGCTTATAGAATGCAAGATTTTCAGTCACTTCGGCTTCATTTGCGCATGGTAGCGCTACGATTAAATAAATGTTCGACGATCTATGCGCTGCAAAATATTCTAAATTAAATAACTTTGATTAGGTTGCTAAAATTTCGTAAATGGTAATAACTTTCTTAAAGTATTCTTTCAATACAATATTCTCTCGAAAAAAAAAAACAAAATTGAGAAGAAAACCCGCTTCTGAGAGCTTGTAATAGTTATTTTTGATACAAGGACCCTAAATAGCACTTTTTTGTCCGAGTACTGCAATTAACACTATGCAAAGTACCATTCACGTTCCTAATGTGTCACACTATTTTTTATTACGTCAGTGGATCATACGTGCAAATAGGTTGCATAGAGTCCTAATTTAAAAACCTGGGAGAAAGTCCAATCCAATCCACTCCAATCTAATTCATTTCAATCCAATCCACTTCATTACATTCCAATGCGCCCTATCCATTATAGTTCATTTTAATCCACATCACTTCAATCCACTTCAGCCTAATTCATTCCAATCCAATACAATCCAATTCATTGCAATCCAATTCATCTTAATCAACTATATTCCAATCCACTCCAACCCAATTCACTTTCAATCCGATCTACTTCATCCCATTCTAATCCACTCCAATTCATTCCAGTTCAATTCAATACACTGCACTCCAATCCACTTAAATCGAATGAATTCATTCCAATCCAATCTAATAAATTCTAATAAAATGCAATCCAATTCATTACAATGCAATCTATTCCTATCCATTCCCATCTAGTCCAATCCAACCCGTTTCCATCCAATTTAATCCAGTCCAATCCAATTCAATCCACTCCATTATGCTCCATTTCACTCCAAGCCACTCCAATTAAATTAATCCCTATCCACTACAACCTAATCTAATGAAATCCAATTAAATTAATTCCTATCCACTATAATCCAATTTATTCTCATCCAATTCAAACCAGTTTATTCAAATTCAGTTCACTCCATTTTAATCCACTCCAATCCATTTTATTTCAATCCATTCCAATCCACTCCAATCCTTTCAATCCATTCTACTTTAATCTGATTCATTAGATATCCAATTTACTCCAATCCAATCCACTCCAATAGAATCCTTTCCAATCCACTCCAATTCAGTCCAACCCGAATCCACCTAATTTATTCCAATCCAATACAATCCACTTTAATCCAATCCTATTCAATTCTAGAGAGTAAGGACGTTAGTGCAAGTGTATGTCTACGTGCCAAAGTTGGGGTACTGCACTCATCGTACCATAAAGTGTTTATCCTGACAAATTCTATTTTAGGTATCGTTTGCAGTACCTAAAATCGGACTTATGATGGCTATTTATTTGTTAAGGCGATAAATACTAATTTCTACACAGAAAAAACTATTATTAAATCAAAAAAATGTTATTACGATTACGAACTATACAATATTTTTATTGATTTAATATTAATTATTTTTCTGTGTACATTTGGAGGTGCTAAAATAATCCATATTTTAAAAAGAGTAAATAAGCAAAGTATAATTATTTAACCAGCGATAGAAAATATATCTTTTGTGTATTAAGATTGTCCTATTTTTCTTGTGATGATATTTTCTTCTTCGCCTCGTACAATGATGATAGTTGTTTAGTTGAAAAAGCGAAACTGCTTTCAATGCGAGAAAATATTGTGATTGATTGTAAAAATCTTTGAGTACGATATCGTAAAAAAGTGTTTAATTACTTTAATTTCTTCGCTTATACTCACCGACAAAAACAGCCCCAAGACTCAGGATGAAGAACTTCATCATGCTCGTATAGTTATATAAATGTATCAGAAAAACTAGAAAGTTATTCTTTTACCTGAAAAAACAATGTGTCTACTCTTTTTTGTACTGTTGTCTGGATGCTGAGATAAGGCCGCATATATACTGAGATTTTTGGGACAGTACTTTTCAAAACAAACAAACTTTAAACTTTTAGAAGCCTGACCCCTTTATTTAATGTGTTTTATCTTCAGTAGGAAAGAGATGCACGGAAAACTTCGGTTCTTATCAAAGTTCAAGGTGCGGATGTACAACTCGGAATGAAAAACACAACTTTAAACTAGAATTAAAAAGTTTAGAAATTTTTGAATATATTTTTTTTAAAGAAGGCTTTGTGATCTACATGTAGAGAAAACTTATGTGTGTTTATTTGACTTCATTTAAACCACTAAAAATTTGCTTCATTAAAAATTTTTTTTTTAATTATTCGTTAGTAAATATTTATTACATTTAAGGTAATACATAGTTACAGAAATAATTTATTTAAAATCATCTCAAAGCAATAAAATGATTTCTTTAAATCAATGAAAAGTTTTTTAATGTACACTCTAAATTTGAATTAGTCAAATTCTAGTAATTTAATTATTCGAAAAAGTTATTTATTTGGCAGATTTACTAGTGACACTTGCTAGTGAAATTGTACAGATTCAATTAGCGAAAAGTGAGATACTAAAGATATAGTAGAAAATAACTAATTTATGTAGTCAATATATTATCCAATTCAATAGTGGAAAACTAATTGTTTTGTATGTAAAATATTTAGGAATGCGAATAGAGATATTGTCTTCTAATTGTTTGAACAAAGTTGAGAAAAATAAGAGTTTTTAAAAGTTTATAAATTATAATGGATCAATATGGACTATAAATCAATTATGCATATATGGATTCCTGATGGGCTACTTTTCAACAAAGATCTGTTTTCGATTTTTAAATATTTCTTTGCTTGTTTAAAAGATGTTATCTTGTATATGCATCAACTTGATCAAGTATACACTTAAATGCCTAAATAAGGTTATTTTAATGGCTGCGTCTACTCCTCCTGAAATAAAGGGGTTGGAATGTAAGGGAATGGATTATTTTCCCGGGTTTTCGGGACGCCTCGCTAAGTTTACGAAAAAAATTTGATTACTGATTGCGGATTTCGAGATGACGAGACATTTCGTATTTTGATTGTATAGCTTTTTTCCTTTTGCGAAAGATACTTTGGAGACTCTTTAAATCCAAATTGATAAAAGTTAACTAATCACTAATGAAGTTTTACAGATTCGATTAGCGAAAAGTGAACCACCCAAAAATTATTAGGAAATTACTCATCATTTTAGTTAAGATATTTCCCAATTCAATAGTGGGAAGCACCTGATTGCTTGATAGAAATAAATAAATTTACTTGAAACTTTATATAATAATATAAAAAGTTATAAAAATGAAAAATATAAAAAATATTTTTTTTTATAGCAGCTTGCAATCATTTAGCAAACCTTTTAAAAATGATTTGCCCTTAATAAGCATCAAATTGAATAAGCATGATTTGCGCCCCTGAAGACATTTATTTCACAAATTGTCTACTCAAATCCTGGAAAAAAACTCTGCCCAATCCATTCAAAAATTTTCCATATTCCTAAACAATGCCATTAAAAAACCTCATTCGAATTGAAAAGTAGACAAAAGGTGGGAAGCTTGAGAAAACCCGCAACTTTCGAGTATTTTTCAGAGAGAATATTATTAAAAGTGATGATAAATTATTATAAGTTGATAAATTCAGAAAAATTGTAACTTTTTAACTTTATTTTAAGTTAAAATTGCTAATATCAACGATAAATTGTCTAAAAAATCTATGTAAACATCTTATTACTAATATAATTTAGTATTTATTGTAGTTGAAGCAATTTGTATTTTAAAAATCAAAAAATCACAATCAGCGCGCCAAAAACTCGCAAACCCCTATTTTTCAGTTATGGGGGTTTTTTAGTGGCCTATAAAACTGCCTTATGTTCTTGATATTTAAACAATAATTATTCTCTTGTATTCTATAAATAGTTTTAAAGAAAAATGCTCAGTTTCGAGTCGATCCGCGTAACATTGATGATTCTAAATAAATTAAATTTACAAAAACTTCCCTATTTTTATGAAACATACGTGTTAAACCTAATGAGGCTTGCGGGACCTCTACATATCATTTAAAAAAACGCATTTTTTTCGTGGATTTGAAAAAAGTTTGGAGCATATATTGGTTTTCCTTATGCAAAAAAACCTTGAGATCCCTTTAAATAAAAGTTGGTAATATTTAACAAATTAGTCGTGAAATTTTACAGATTCGATTAGCAAAATATAAGCCACTAAATATTAGGTGAAAATTAGTAATTCGATAGGTCAAAATAATCTTTAATTATTATTTAACTAATTACTAGTTAAATTGTATAGATCCGATATTGTAATTCCGCTAATTCACAGGCCGACAAAATTTGACAAAGGTCCGGAACCAGAGACCAGACCTAGTATACCCGAAGGTTTTTGCTGCGCTGAATCCGAATCCGACCTCAGAAAA
>NC_046659.1:123855818-123894645 GCF_010883055.1 Belonocnema kinseyi | reverse complement strand
CGGGTTTGGGGGTAGAGGAAATCGGGTTATGGGAGTCTCAGGTTATGGGCTCGAAAGTTACCGGGCTTGGGGGTGAAATTTTTCATATTTGAATCCGCCATACCTCGGCTATGAAAAATCTTATCAAAAAGTTAGGTCTGGTCTCTGGTTCTGAGAATTGTTGGCCTGTGTTACTTTATAGAGATCAATAAATTGACTTAAGACTGCATATAATCAAAAAAAGGATATAAAAATGAAAAACATAAAAAAATAGAAAATTTTAATAAAATAACGCGTTGATGTTACATTCTTAACACTTTAAGTAAGAAGAAGGTCATATTGTCATAATGTATGAATCGGCTAGATAATAATTATACACTTTTGAAAAAATTTTTGTTTTCGATTTCCTAAGTTTTGTTGTTGCTGTACATTTTTCTAATTTTTCTTAGAAAATTGCAATTATTTAGCTAACTTCGTAAAAATAATTGTGCTTAAATAAGCATAGGCTTAAAAAATTATGAATTGAGAGCATAAATAAATTTGTTTCAACGGATTTCTAATAAAATCATTGAAAAAAATTCCTGACTATTCCAGTGTTTTTCCAGCTATTTCTAAATTTTTTCAGTTATAATATTTTATAGTATGGAACTATTCATATATTTTGTATTTTTATAAACAGTCGATTCGGAATATATACAGTTTTAAACATATTAAACATATTAATTTGTTTAATTTAGAAATCTTTGTCGAATAATATAACGATATATTCCTTAATTTATTAGCACCATCAATTGATTTAATATTGAAAAAAATAATAATTTTAATTTGTGTCTAAAAGTCAATGAATTTGAATAATGACACATACAAACTTTTATATTATCTTCTTATGCTTGAAAAGCGGTGTATATATTTAGCGAAATTAACTTTTTAACTCTGTATTAAATTCAATTTTTTCCGCATCAAATGCCTAACTCGTAAGTAAAAATATTGCTTTTCATACATGATAGATGAATTTTTAACCAAATAATTGAATTTTCTACTAAAAAAAATCAATTTTCAAATAAATATGAAATAGTTAATTTTTTAGTTAAAAAATTAATCTTATACTAGAAAAATTTAATCGTAATTTATTTAACTATCAACCAAGCAGTTTTATTTTCAACCGAAAAGATAAATTATGAATATTTAACTGGAATACTTCAATTTTCAACCAGAAAGATCAATTTTCAAGCTTGAAGATTATTTCTTTAACAAAAAAGAAAATTTTTCAGCAAAATACATTAATCTTCAACTTAAAAAATCACTTTTTTACCAAAAAGATAAAATTTCAACCCAGAAGATTAATTCTCTACCAAAAAAAGTATAAAAAGGATGAATTGTCAACCAATAATTGAATAGTTAAATTTTCAGTTTAAAAAATTAATTTCCAAACGAAGATATGAGTTTTCAACTACAATAATGAAATATTCAATAAAACTTGTAACCCTTTTAAGTTTAAAAAAAAATTATCACTAAAACAAAAACAACTTTTCAAACAAAAAAAAATAGTTACATTCACGAACAAAGTACTGAATGTTTTACGAAAATGACAGAATATTCTATTGCAATAGTAGTTAAGTTTCACTTGTAAAAAGTATTTAAAAAATAATAGTTACATTTACAAACAAATTGATGAATTTTCAAGAAAATTATTAACCTTTAACTGCAATAGTTGAATAGTCAAACAAAAAGATGAATTTGCGACTATGAAGATTGATTTCTATAAAAAAGAAGATTTTTTAACTAAAAAAGATAAAATATCGACGAAAAATTTAATAGTTCAGTTGTCCATTAAAAATAAAAATTTCACTAAAAAAATAACATTTAAAAAATATTTACGTATATAAAAATTCCCTGAATATCCCAGGTTTAATAGGCATTCCAGGTAGGGTAAGCACCCCGTTTCAATTGACAAATTTTTTTTCTAACCGAAAAGTTCATTTAGTTTTCTCTCTGAATTAGAATTGTTTAAGCTAATTTTTTAAAATAATTTATTAATATAAATATTTTTAACTTTAGTGCCTTCTGATTGGTTGCACAAAGTAAAGAAAAATATGAATTTTGGTTAATTACAATAGATCAATGAACAATGAATGGATTACGCATATGCAAAATCCCCACCGCTACTTTTCATTATAATTCTGTTTTCAATTAACATTTTTTTACATTTGTACTTTTTTTTACTTTTCTTTAAAAAATTGCAATCATTCAAGGCAGAGTGGTTTTAAAAAAATTTATTGTTTAAGAAAATGTGAAGAAATAATGGTTTCTCGTACGAGAAAATAACATGAGAGTAAAATATTTTGCTTTTGAAATATCCAACCTTGACATCGATAAGGGTAGGTAACGGAGTGAGAGGTGAAAGTTTAAAACTTCGGTCAGCAATAGATTTTAAGAGATGGTAAATATTATTTTAGAGTATTTTTTTAAATAAATAGCAGCATTTAAAAAGTTTTTGAAATGAAAATTGACCAGGAATTCAAAAAAACTTTTTTTTTGTAGACAAATATTTCTTTGTATTAAAGAAATATCAAGAAAACAATTAATTTTAAAATACTTTAAAATACTTGGAATGTAACACAGTAGATAATTGTTTTGAAAATTCGTATAAGTTGGTACTAAAAAATCAAAAAAGATTCCTTGAGAAAACAGGTCAATAGTTGCGTCTCGAAGACGCTGACAATGTATCAGATGTTTTTCCAATACGAAAATATTTTTTTTTTCAAATGTATAAACAATATTATCAGATCTTAATGTCCACTGGGGCTACCATTTTTCGAGATATAAAAATTTGGTAAGCCAAACAAGATTACACACACAAGGACATTTTTAAATTATCATTAATGACAGTTTAACGGAGTTTTACGTTTCGGCACTTACAGAGACAAATAATCATACAATGTTGTTGGTTTCTTTCTGTTTGTCTGTATGTGCCTTTTAAATACTTTTTCCGAGTCCTGAAATAAAGGTCAAGTTCGTTAACGAGATATTTCCGGTCAAAATTGAAAAATGTATAGCATTTTTTAAATTTGAAACAAAAATTGTTCAAATAGTTTGAGAAGTTTTTTTAAATGTTTTTAATATATGAAAAAACTAATTGCAAATTATCCCAATAGCATTTTAATTTTCGATACAAATTTAAAGTTTTATGCTTTTTTACATTTTGGAAATGTTCAAAAAATAGAAGAAAAACAAGTAGTTTTATGGTATATGAAGAAATTTCAATTAAAATTTTTTATTCATTTTAAAATTATCGCATTGATGTTTTTTAATTTGACACAAATTTCAATGGTTCAAGATAATTAACAACCAAGTAGCTTGGCTATATCGGAATATTTTTAAAACGCAGTGAAATGGTTTTTAATATATTTTTTAAACTGACTGTTAATTATTTTGGAGATAACTTTGAACCGAACTTTAAATAAAAGGAAGTAAAGCCTATAGCTTAATTAATGTGTTTAAAAAGTTAAAATAAAATGTATATTTTTTATTATCATTATATTTCAAATTATATTTTCTTCTTATAATACATTTCATTTTGTCTAGATTGTTTTATTTTTTAAAGGCAACCTTTTGTGTAACCTATTTGTCGAGCGCGATGCTCGAAATTTTTAACTTTTAACTCAATTGAAACGATAATAAGGCCACATTGAAAAATTGATAACGTGACCTAGTCTATTTGCATTTTCGAGATATTGGCCTCCAATTGTTTTAACGAAGTTAAGAAAAACGAGAGTTTCTCGCAATCTAACCATTCTTCTTCAGTTATAAATTTGTCTTATTTTTCATAAGAAATATTGCAATTGATTAGCAAACTTTTTAAAAATTGTTCGCCTTGAATAATCATCAGCTTGATGAAGTATGATCTTGAGTGCCAGAAGAAGGTTATTTTAATGGATTTATCTAATCCTCCCAAAATAAAGAGATATTGATAATACCAATTTTCGGGGCCACTTGCAAAGTTTATGAAAAATATTTTATTTCTCATTTCGAATTTCGCGATGACAAGACACTTTGTATTTTGAATGTATAGTAGGAAATTACCCATTCGTTTAGTTAAGATATTTCGAAATTCAATAGTGGAAAGCACCGAGAATTTCTTAATATAAATAAATACATTTACTTAAAACTGTATATGATAATCAAAAAACATTATGGAAATGGAAATTATGAGAAATAAATTTTTTTAATTAAAATAACGCATTGGTGTAAGATTCTTACCACTAATGAAACAAGAAGGTCATATTGTCACGCTAAATGAATAGGCTACGCATTAATTATACAGATTCAGGGTCTCCATACCCTACTTTCCAAGAAATTTCTGTTTTTGATTAAAAAATTTGTGTTGCTGTAAACATGGTATCTACTCAAATCTTGGATAAAAATCTCTGATAATTTTATGGTTTTTCCAAGTATATTTTTTCATAATATGAAACCACTAAAATATTTTGCATTTCTCTAAAAATTCATGTTCAAACAAACCTGATTCTAATTGAAAAGTGAACAAAAGGTGGAAAGTTTTAGAAAAATTGCAACTATCTAGGATTATTTCAAGCGAATATTATGAAAAGTAACAATAAATTATTATTTAAAAAATTGAACTTGTTAACTTAAGATAATTATTACCTCTACCTAATTAAAAGGTTGAAAATAAGTTGATAAATTAAGAAAACCGCGCTACTTTTTAACTCTCTTCTAATGAAAAATTAATAAAATTCATAATAGATTGTTTAAACCATTTAATTTATTGTAATGTTTATAGCCCTATGTAGTGTTTATAGCATTTTAACAAATTCTCATTCGAAAACTATAAAAGAATCTCAATTATCGCAAAAAACAGACAAATATATTGACTTAGGACTATATATAATAATAAAAAGAAGGTCAGAAAAATGGAAAACATAAAAAATAGAAAAGCTTGATACAATAATGCGATGTTGTTACATTCTTAATACTATTAAAACAAGAGGAAGGTCATATTTTTGACGTATTTCTGTTACTGCTTTTCTAAATTTGTCTGGGTTAAAAAAATTTCTAATTTCTCATAGAAAATTGTAATTATTTTGTGAGCCGCGTAAAAATAAATGGCTTTAAATAAGCATAAGTTTCAATGAGTATGAATTGATACTCTAATGAAATTTTTTTCACAGGGTGTCTACTCAAGTGCTGAAACAAAAAAAATATCTGACAATTCCATTTTTCTAAACAATTAACTCGGAATATGTATACAGTTTCGCGAATTTATTATTGATAATGTTGTCTTTTTGAATTTCTAGGGATTTAATTAATATGTTTAATTTAGAAAGATCTGACAAATAATATTACAACACATTCTTAAATTTATTAGCACCGTCAATTGATCCAATAATTAGGTCATACTGAAAAAATAATGACTCATTCTTGAATTTACGTCATAGTAATATTATTCGTTAAATTAAGTTATATTCATCCAAATTCTTATTCCCTCTTTTTAAATTTCAAATTCAGTGCATAATTAGTTCAATTAATGTAGTTGCTGCATCAAATTAAATTTAATCTGATTCAAAATTCTAATTTTTCAAGTAAAAATTTTGCATTTTCTACGAGATATATGAAGTTTTAAACAAATAGTTGAATCTTTAAATAAAAAGCTAAATTTTTCAACAAAAAACCGGATTTTTTTAAACAAAATATATGAACTCTCAACCGAATTATTAAAATTTCAACTACAATTCAATTTTCAAGAAAATAATGGGAATTTTCATCTAAGGAAGATCAATTTTCAGTTACATAGGAAATAGCTGAATTTTCAGTTAAAAAAAAATTAATTCTTTAGAACAAAAAATTCAACTAAAATAATGAATATTCAACTTAAATGCCGAATCACGAACTGGAAACGCAAATTCTAAACCGAAAAGATGAATTTTCAAACAATACGAATAAGTTTTAAGCCTGAAGATTAATTCTCTATGAAAAAAACTATTAAAAAAAAACATTCATTTTTAACCAAGAAGATTAATTTCAATTAAAACAGACAACATTGAAATAAAAGCATGATTTATTAACTAAAAATAATACATTGACCATCAAAAATTGAATATTTAAATTTCCAGTGTAAAATATCAATTTTAAATCGAATAAATGGATTTTAGAAGAAAAAGATAAATTTGCAACCAAAAAGATGAATTTGCAACCAAGCAGATTAATTCTATCATAAAACACGAATTTTCCACAAAATACATCAACTTTCACCTAAAAAAAGATAAACGGTCAACCAAAAATTAAATAGTTAAATTTTCTGTTAAAAAAATTTTTGTTTAAGAAATAAACGTTGAACTAAAATGATGAAATATTCAATAGAAATAGTTACATTTTCAATTTGAAACAAAAATTATTTCCGAAAAAACTAACCAGAAAAAAAGTTAAATTTATAAATTTTCACAGCTTTTATGAGCAAAAAGTGGACCACTAAAGATTAGTGAACAATTACTAACTCTATTAATCATTACTTTTGCTATTCTGCAGTGAAAAATAACTAATTGCTTATAGCGTATTCGGTTATCCTGCACTGATGCACTGCAGGATAAACGAATACGCTATTAGTAAAAATATCTAATGTAATTCACGACCGTATATAGTAATTAGAAAAAGATGATAAAAATAGAAAAAGTTAAAAATGGAAAAAGTTAATATAATAACGCAATGATGTAAAAGGGTTAACTTTATTAACACGATAACAAGGGATTATTTTGACATTTAAGGGAAAATTACGATATTGGTGGGCCTGGATGATTTTTTATTGAAAAATGCAAATTCTAGAAGATATCTGCTTTGAAATAGCAATTTATTAATAACAATTCATAAAGAGAGTTTTTAATTCGAATGTAAGATTTCTTTTTGATTTCAAGAGACTAACCTCGCCATAGATAAGGTAAAGTAATGGCAAGGTAGGTTAAAATTCCAAGAATTTTCTGAGGAATAAATTCTAGAAAATGCTATAAATGATTCTGTAGTCATTTTTGGTAACAATGAATTAAAATTTTTTTTTAACTTTGAAATAAAAATTGACCGTGATTGACTTTTTGTGATCTCTTAAACAAACGGTATAGTGTTATTGGCGACTGGACCATGCCGAAGAAATCATTTGTTTGACTTATTAATTTTCACATTTATTGCAAAGAAATATTTCTTGGTGTATTATAATTTTCCCAAATGAATAAACAAAGTATTGGGTCATGTAAAGAAGCCAAACTTTATCGCTGTATATTGTAAATATCCTGGTACCAAAATAACTGAATATTCTTTTATTTATTATCGAGTCTCTTTGTGTGAAATTTTATTGCCAGTCAACTCATGGGATAATAGAGAATGTTTCCAATTTTGTATGTGATACAAATATTTAGGTTTAACTTTAAGAAATAATCAAAGTTATATTCGTCGTTGTGTTAAATTTCCATATAAAAATGATATCCCTAAATCAACAACAGAAATTCTAGAAAGAGATTTATTTTTGTCATGATTATAATGACCACAATGTGTTTATCTGATATCGAAATGCGCTGATACAGATATTTGGACTTACATGCGCTATATTGTAGATGCTGGAAAAATAAATGAGAAAATATTTTTATGTAGTAAAAAAATAATTTAATGTAATTTAAATTTTTGCTTAACTTACTTCTCTGAACTATTTTTTAAAACCATTAAACTTTTCAAAATGATGGACATGGCCAAGCCAGATGCACAGAAATTTTCCTCAAAGTGTTTCAAGAGTATGAAATTATATCTGCCCTGAAGGCTTTCGTACCATTCACTGAAAAAACGTCTGGTTAAATTAAAGGGAATTCTGGTTAAATATTCCCTTACTCTTTTCTTTGGTTAGAGTAACAAGAATTCTGGTTTATTGAATCATACATTTTTATAAGTGTTGGATAAAGAGCAATGCGATAAATATATCTTTAGTACATCCTAAGATATCTTTAGACATTAGTTGGTAATCCTCTAAAATATCGAGATGCATGGATTGATCCGTTGAAAAATTACATTGAAGAATTCCACTGAAAATTAAAAAAAGTTAACTTTTCTTTATAAGAGAACCCAGTGGACACAAGCGTTAAAGAAAATCTTTAGAACGGCTTAAAAATATCCTAAGTCAGTCCATACAACGTTCCATAAACATACACTGTTCCAGAGACGTTTCAAAGGCGTAATTGGAACATAAAACGTTCTAAGAACATTATTTGGCCTGACTTAGGACAGTTTTCAAAACGTTCGAATTACGTCTTTTGACTTGTATGTCCAAAAAACGTTTTTAGGACGTTCCAATTACGTTTTTAAATGTTGTGCCCAATGGGAAAAATTTTTCTTATAGCAAATTTATCTTATTGGAAAATAAATATTATTTTGAAAATTCATATAAATTTGTACTAATAGTTCATAAAAGATTCCTTAACACAACATGCAAATCGGTCAGTTTCGAGGTCGCGAAACATGTATCAGATGTGTTTTCAATGCGAAAACAATTTTCCTCATAGAGAAAAAGTTGATAACATATTTTTTAATTGTCGATGAGTTTTAGTGAATAATAAAGGGTCATAAAAAGTTCTGCGAAACAAATCAATTGGTGCTTCCTGAAAAAGTCTACAAATATATTCAAAATCTTATCAGGCCTTGATATCCACTGAAGCTACAATTCTTTCAAGTTTTATGATAGTAGCGCTTATACTTTTCAAGATATGAACATGTGGTAAACCAAACGAAGTTATGCATTTTATGGAACATTTTTTTATGTACAGTTCATATCCCACGAACAAAACGGCTAAATTCCTTTAAGTTTTTTTATGGATTCTCGAAAGTCGCGTTTTGGTATGTACAGGAAGGTTCGTGGTCTAAGCCCGTTAACTGGTTATGGGGTCTTATAGGAAATCCGCGTTTTTGTTCACATCGGCTAAGTTTACACGTAGAATAAGGCACTGAGACTTTGCAGTTACGTGGGTGTTACTATAAAGACGGAGGTGAGCGAAGCGTATCAATTACTAACACTTGGCAAACTTTTCCAAAAAACTGTTTAAAATTGGTGCATGCACATACATGTTCGGCATGTGATTCCCAACATTTTGTCATAAAAAAGTTGCCCGCAGCTTAAAAAACGACGCAGGAAAATGCGAGTCCGAGAAAAACAACATAAAATCATCAGTAGAACACTGCAGATAACAGGTTTAGACCGCGGAAACCATTGCAGATGAAATATGTATAGCTTTCACTTGTTATATAACGTTCACTTTTGATTTATATATTAGAAAACTAACGTGTGTAATTTTTCTCTAGTAAATGGAAAAAAGTATGGCTTAAAAGATATTAAAAATTGCAAAAATAACAACCATTTTCCTTCAAAGTGTAAAATTTCAGTTTGCAGGTTTGGACCGCAGACCCTTCAACTGAAAATTTAATAATAAAGCTTTCTATAAATAAATCCTCATTTCTTGTCAGTTCTATTATGCACACAAATCTGACATTATTTGTTACTGCCCTTGAGATAAAACCCAATTTTATTTACATCAAACGGCGAGAAAAACTTCAACTTTACACACGCACGCAGCCATTCACATATGCAAAAAAAAATAAAAATTAAATTTATAAATCCGAAATATAAACGTTTTCCGTCTTTCAAAAAAGTCCCATTGTCATTCCTTCTCGAAATCTCTCTCATAAATCTTCGCAGTCGCGCTGAATGGACCATGATCCTCTGCTTAAGATAGTCAATCACTTCTTCCAAGTTCGTAGATTTACAAATGTCACAGCTCTACTTTTATTTTACCAATCTTGCCTTGAAGTGGAAATTTCCAATGGGGTATCTGACATTTTTCCTGGCATAGTTGTAAGTAGCCTGGCCTCTGAGTCTTCTGCTCATTGTGCCAGGGATGTTAGTTGAAGTTTGCCGGTTTTACTCATAAATGTCACTAGCGATATGTATACATTTCTATGATTTGGCATCTATGTCATATTTTTCTATGGACAATAACCTTCAAAACTACAGAATTCCATTCTGACAAAATAATAGCATCATAGTTGTTTACCTCAGTGAATATGTCGAGTTTCGTTCCAAGTAAATCGCATTTGCGGCATTCTTTGCTTTTCTTATTTCATCAGAAGAAAAAAACAGTTTAAGCTAATCGATTGCTGGTAGAAACTTATGGTGCACATGCTTCAGTGATTAGAACATGTGAGACATGGTTTCGTCAATTTAAAAGTGGAGATTTCGATTTAACAGACCATGGACATCCTCGTGCAGCGAAAAAGTTCGAAGACGAGGAATTGCAGGCGTTATTAGATGAAGACCCAACCCAATCGCAACAACAATTGGCACAAAAACTGAATGTGACCCGAGGAGCAATTTTCCAACATTTAGAAGCCATGGGAAAAATCCAAAACTATGGAAAATGGGTACCAGACTAACTGAACGATAGACGAATGGAAAATCGAAAAACCATTGTCAAATGCTGCTTAAACGGTTCGAAAGGAAATCTTTTCTGCATCGAATTGTCACGGGGGGCGAAAAATGGATTCATTACGATAACCCGAAGTGGAAAAAATCATGACTTTCACCTGGTGAGGTCGGCCCATCGACTCCAAGGCCAAATCACTTTGGCCGTAAGACAATGCTCTGTGTTTGGTGAGGCCAGTGTGGTATGGTGTACTTCAAGTTATTAAAACCTGGTGAGACGGTGAATACGGATCGCTACCGACAACAAATTATCAATTTGAATTATGTGTTGTTCGATAAACGGCCGGGATGGGCCTGAAGACATGGCAAAGTTATCCTGCAACATGACAACGCACCATCTTATACCGCTAAAGTGGCGAAGAACACATTAAAATCATTGAATTGGGAAATATTATCGCACCCGCCGTACTCTCCAGACCTCGCCCCGTCCGACTATCACCTTTTCGCATCGATGGGACACTCACTCGCAGAGCAGCGCTTCGCCAGTTTAGAAGAAGTCGAAAAATGGCTCGTCGAATGGTTTGCCTCGAAAGAGAAAAAGTTTTTTGGAATGGTATCCATGATTTTCCTAAAAGATGGGCAAAATGCGTAGAATCCAATGGTCAATACTTTGAATAAAAAATTTGTGAGATTCCCTTGAGGATTAAGTGTTTTCTTTATTTCAAAAACCGGCAAATTTCAACTAACAGCCCTGGTATTCATACACAAGACCACAGCGCAATCTGAAAGAGTCTGAACCTACGGCAATCCCATATCATGCTGCAAGAAAAGAAGCAGTATCTCGTTGTTTAAGCCGACAACTAACCGGAGAAGGTCCTATTTGTCTCTAAATTTCGGCAGGCCATTTTTCATTAATGGTTCTTAATCTGTGAACTCTAGGATGGCCCCGTCTGACCGCATCTGCGGGGTCCGCTACAAGTGCTGCTAGTTGGTGTTTGCACTTATTTTCGATGTTACTTATTTAGACCTTGAATATAAGGTGGCCCGCCTAATGGATCTTAATTAATCAACAAGATGCTGTTCAGTCACTTAATGAGACAGCTCGGGAAGAAGATCCACGAAAAGACGATGTTGTTCGTCCCTGACGGGTCCTCACCGTGCCGTTGCCAGAAAGTGAGATCTGATCACATCTCCATTCATTCTGGGCATCCACTTGATCCTTTTTTGGACCGTCGTTGTTTCAGGTTGTCTTGGGTTACTGTTTTCATTTCCGGTAAATTCAATACCAATATTAGGCGGAAAGCCATCCCGTGAGGAGAAGTTGTGATCGCTCCCGTCTCGTATTCAAATTAGCAGTGCATCATGTGCTCGTCATGATAGGTTTAGAAATTGATGCGCTACCGTGGCATTCTCTTGGAAGTGGTCAGCTGAGGGCTCCCAGCCGAAACATCCTCCACAGAGTTAGGTGATTTTCTGCCGCTTACCAGTTGTTACCGATGTTCTGACTGGACAGTAGCCCTTTCGGGGAAACGGCCAAGAATGATAAAGATTAGGGAACTTCTCCGTGCTAAATGGGTTTTTGGTGCTCATCTTAGTACCTTTCCTCTTCGTTCTCTGCTTGTCTGGCATAATAAATCCTATTAGTAGCGATTCTACACCCAACATAGCCGTCAAACTAATTAGAGGAAAGCTCAAGCCCTATGCTACGCCAACGCGAGATCACCCTCAGTAGGGTAATTATTATAATGATTAGAATAATTGTCTGAGACCTATGATTATAATTATCATTATAATTAATGTCTCAGGCTTAAGATGGGTACATTCCAATATGTCGAAGGCATTTTTTGTCTATAGTTGGATTTATAAATAGTCTCCATTGGTCTGTCCCAATATATATCGTCAGTCACAAACACTTTTTTTGTAATACGATCAAGTGATCTGATAAGAGCAGTGAGCCTAATTTGACATAATGGGAAAAAACTGGTTTTTACCCCATTATTCACGGATTGCGTTGCAGCAACGTGGTCCATGCGGGGACCTGCATCTTAAGGTGAAATCCGTGCCACCAGAACCTCAGTAAAGGTACGAGTACATCAAAACATTTCGAGAAGTATCGACTCAGGGATCGAACCCCGTACCTCTAACGTTAATCCCGGGCACCTAACCAACTAAGCCACCGAGGCTCATTATTATTTTACTATTTATTCTTATTATATTATATATCATTCTCTACTTATCCATTATTATTATATATTAGGACATGGCAATAACTGCCCATAGCCCTGCGGTGAAACCTTATAGATTTATAGCACAGTACTACTGTGCTGTGCTGTACCTTAGCATTGAACCATCTCCCATAAGTTCAGTATTTGTTACAAAGCCATACACTGATTTGCAGGAACTACCATATTAATCTGCCTTCTTTCTAAGTGCAAAATTTCATTTTTCCTCTTAGTACGTTTACTAGGCATAAAATTCCTTGAATTGTATTTGTGAACTGTGAACACAAGTTACAGCAGGTGACGTTTCGTACCCCAGGTCAACGTTTAAGTATACATATTGTAATCGTACCATTCACCCTACCAAGTTCTTTTTATCGCAGGGAAATGGTATCCTAAAATTAGTGTTAGATTCACAGTTTCCTTTTTCTGTGCAGCCAAAGTAGATGGGAAAAGGCGATTTGCTGAAAATAAATATTTACAACAATTTTTCTGGGTTTTTTAAGTACTCATGTGTACTCAGATTGCTACAGAAAATATCATATTTACAGTATTTGTTAGATTCTTACATTTATTTATTGACTTATTTATTATATCCTGACATAAGTAGCATGCACCAAGTAGATAATGTGTTTATGCAATTTATTTGATAATTGAATGGAGGATATTTATGCAAAAAAAATTGAAATTTGGTTTAAAAAAATATTATTCTTACTTTCTTGTTATCACGTAGTTGATTTTCATTCCAACAACATTTCCTATCGTCTTATATGGGTTATCCGCCACGCAGAGGGCACTATAAAAAAAAAGTAAATTTATACCAATTATTTTTTCAAACTGATTGCTTTTACTGTATTTTAGGTTTAATATCATTAAAACAAGAACTTATCAAAGTATTCACACTTCCAATTTATTCAAAAGGTGTGTGGAGCCTTTTGAAGCCGCACACACATTTCCATCTTTCTTTTAACAGTAAAATTCTTTTATAGCACCGATTTTGGGGCTGACCTTGAGTGTGAAATAACTCATTGTAGCCCACTCCCCTTTTGCATGTTCACGCTTGACTGCTCGACTGAGTGACAACCACAGACCCTGCGGCCCCTGCGCAGTTCCTGTTATACCAACCTACAGCGCGCCTACAATTCTCGGAATGGCTATAGAAGGGAGAGCTATTAAAGTGTTTCACTGTATTAGAATAAAAAAAAATTATTTCATAGAATGAAAAAACTTGAACCAATTTTTTTAAAGTAAATTAATCCATTTGTAATAATAATAGTTTAAAGACTCAAAATAAGATAGAAATGAAGTCGCTTTGTTTAGTAAATATAATAATATAATTTATCGAAATTGTAAGTTATTTAATAACAAACAATTTCTGTTTGTTCAAAAACACCATTTTTCAAAGACATAAGAACATATTTCAATGGAAAATATATAATTTTTGTTCATTTTGTATCGAAATAAATTTTTTTAATTCATAAAGATTCAGGCATATTATAACTATTACACGAAAATAAAAATAAAGATTTGTAAAGTAAAGTCTTTTAATAATCAAGCTTCTATTTTTGAATGAATTCTTACCCTTTTTTATTTTTTAAAAGATATTCAGTTAACATAACAAATTAATAAAACAATTTTGTCTTATTGGCATCATTTATTTAATTTAAAAAAATGAAATCTATAGCTAAATACGCTTATGATGTGAAACTATTTTTTTCCACGTATCAACAAATATTACCTTTGATCTCATAAAATTTGTATTATTGATGTTCCCTCGGCGAGCAGACTTTTTCTGTTTGTTTTTTGCATTGGTAGCAGCGAAAAATTGTATGATTTGTTTATTAATACTTTTTTATAACAAAAATAAAAGTAAGGTAACGTGGATGGACCTCACATCGATGTAAACCAACAGAAAAAGTTTTCCCAAAGTTTTGAAGTGAAATTAATTTAAAAAGTCCTTTGGCAAGTAATTTTCTGCCGCTCAAATCCAAATTTTTATTTTTTATTCAGTAACATTTGTTAAGAAGCATAAAATTAGTTACAAGCTACTTCGATTCATACTAATGAAAAAATTCAAAGTGTTCTTGGCCTTTTATTTGCAAAAAATTTATTAATATTTACACTTAAAATTTAGAATAAGAGTAGTGAGATATCTTTTCTTCAATCTGACGTCTGAGCAGGACTCAAACGACAGCAGTTTATATATTGACCCCAAAGCCGGCACTCACTACTGGGTTGACTGTATTCCTTTTATATAAAATTTACGTCATTTTTTATAATTGAAATAAAAGATACGCGCCTTATTGTCAATAAAGTGAAACTTTTCTATAGCGCCGATTTTGGTGCTGACGGCGGGTGGAAACTAACTCATTACAGACCTCTCTGATTTTGTTTGTTAACGCCCGAGTGCTCGCCTGAGTGACAACCACAGATCCCGCTCACCCCGTGCATCTCCTGTTACACCTACCTGTGGCGCGGCTTCAATTATCGGAAAGGCTATTGAAGGATTTTACTGTACTAAATTTGTAAACCTTTTTTGTGTAAAAAATTAGTGCAAGTTTAATATGCTCATGTTTGTCGTACCTTTCATAGGTTGATTCCAAAATGATTTTTGGGGTCTTTTGAGTAGTTTTCTCAGTGTAAAAAAACCCAGAATCGTTGATCAAAAAAAGGCTGGTTAACAGAATAGACCTTTCTTTCTTGTCCGTAAAAATGGTTACCAAATCGTAATCCAATCCGATTAGTCTTACAAATGTTCTCGATATGTAGACGAAAACAAAAACAATGAAGACAGACGAAAAACATTGTAAAACATTTTTTTGCATTTAGGAAATCACGAAACGTAGAGAGCAGAATCAGAAAGAGTCAGTTTTAGCACAAAACTGATACCTTCTAATTATGATGAGCATGTATCTAAGTACATCCTAATAAAATTACAGGTACATTAGCGTTCTTTAGACGTTACCGTATCGCAATATGCATTTAAATATAAAATTAAAAGATAGTGTTCTGCTGATAATAATATCTGTTTATTGAATTCTACATAGTTTGTTTGTTACCTTGCATTGCATTTATATATTTATATCCTAAGAAAACAATCTATTGATTCGACACTAAACCCTAAGTGGCTGCGCCCATTTTTCAAATATTTTCACTAGCATTCACCTACAATATTTTCTATTTATAGTACATAAAGAAAATCGCAGTAAAACCTATGTATAGTGCAGCGGACTTAAGTTTGATCCGGCACCGGAGCGAATCATGCCTGACTATACAATTTTCAAAGTTTCAAATGACTACTTTTTGCAAAGTCAGTCTACGGATCCACCGAGATTCCAGCACTCGACCTACTAGTGATCAAGTTTAGGGATAAACTCGCTAAAAACTAGCCCACATTTCTGGTTTTTAATAAAAGTATGTTATGATTAAATTGTTAAAACATCCGAAGTCGTCATTTATATTATCATTTGGTTCTCCTGCTACTCTTTCTACTCGCTTGAATATTTGTTTTTTCTGTAAATGAAGCAACATTCGATTTAAAAAATATTTATATCTTATCGTATATACAATACAAATAAACACTAGAACTAAAAATATAGGACGATATTCGTGTGTAAAATATTGAACGAACTTACTGTAGCTTAAAGTGCTTATAGAATTCAAGTAGTTGGGTCACTTTAGCTTCATTTGCGCATGGTAGCGCGGTTCTGATTACATTTATTTGCGTCTTGTATTTATCGGCATCGGTCAAGTTTTCCAGTTTTTCTGGCGTTTCTTTAACTTGAGGTTGCATTGCGTCATGAAAATCTGAAACAACTCGTTCTATTTTGTTCCACCTAACTTGTTCGTCTGTGTCAACTTTGTCGCATTGTTCATTTAAATCCTCATCCTTTATATTAAAAAATTCTTCTAATATTCCTCTTGAGGTAGAACTACTTTGCGGAATTTTTTTTCTGAAAATGAAGCAACGTTCTCTTTAATAAAGAAAAGAAAAGTTTGTATATCATAGAAAATGCACATAAAAGCACTATAACTTAAAAATATTCTGCGAAATTTTTGCCTGAAATATTAGGCGAACTTACTTTTGCATAAGCTGCTTATAGAATGCAAAAAGTTGAGTGACTTTAGTTTCATTTGCACATGGTAGCGCTGTTTTTATGACATTGATTGGCGTCTTGTATTTATCGGCATCAGTCTCATTTTCTAATTTTTCTTGGTCTTTTCTAGGCTGAGCTAGATCAGCTTCATGAAGATCTGAAACAGCTTGTTCTATTTCGATCCACCTAGCTTCGTCTTCTGCGTCAACTTTGTCGCATTTTTCGTTTAAATCAGCATCCTTTATATTGAAAATTTCTTGCAATATTTCTTTCGTGGCAGACTCTGAGCATTTTGAAAGACCTGAAAAATTTTTTAATAAATTTTATATTAATAATAGATATCATTTAATCAAGAAAGTTTTGGTACGAATACGAACTATATAATATTCTTATTAATTCAATATTAATCATTTTTCTGTGTGCTACAATAATCCATATTGTCAAAAAATTTAATAAGCAAAGTATAACTTTTTATTCAGCGATCGATCAGATGTCTTTTCTGTATTAATGCTGCACTATTTTTACATTTAATAATAGTTGCTTCTTCGACTTATAAAATAATGAAACTTGTAAAGTTGAAAAAGCGAACCAGCTCGCAATGCGATAAAAATAGTCGATTTTTACATTTTTGAGACATTGTTTCTAAATTATTTATGTACAAATTCTAATAATATTTTAATAATTATTCAATACGAAATCGTAAGAAAATCGTTTAATTTCTTTAATTTCTTCGCTTATATTCACCGACAGAAACTGCCACCAAAGCAACGATAAAGAACTTCATCATGCTCGTATAGGTATATCAGTATACCAGAAAAATTAGAAAGTTATAGTTTTAACAGAAAAAAACAATTTGTCTACTTTTTTTGTACTGATGTCTGGATGTTAGGATCAGGCCATATATATATACCGAGATTTTTGGCACAGTAACCTTCAAAACAAACAAAACCTCAACTTTTGTAAGCCTGGCCCCTTTATTCAATGTGTTTTATCTTTAGTAGAAAAGAGGTATATGAAAAAGATTGGTTCTTATCAAAGTTCCACTGTGGATTTACAACTCGGCTTGAATAACGGAACCTTCAACTATAATTCAAAAGTTGAGGAATTTTTTAATATAAATATTTTTAATTAAGGCTTTCTCATCTACATCCAGGAAAAACTTATCTTTAGATTTAAGAAATTATTTATTTGACTTCATTTAAAAAATGTAAACATTTTTTTTAATTTATATAATTGCCCTTTTTCTTCTTTTAATTAAAAAAATTATCTACCTGATGTTATTTGTTCAATTTCAAATAATATATTTATTTGATTCAAATGAATATAAATAATTACTTAGATGAAACAATAAGAAGGTCATATTGAAAAACATGTTAACGTGACCTAGTCTGCTTAAATTTTCAAAATATTTTCTTCTAATTCTTTGAACAAAGTCCTCATGCGCCACTTTTCAACAGAGATCTGTTTGGATTTTAAAAACTTTATTAAAATTGTTCGCCCTAAATAACTTAAGTGTCTAAAGAATATAATTTTGATTTTATAGCTTTTCATGTTATACCAAAAATTAGTAGGAAATTACTCATTCGCTTAGTTGAGATATTTGCCACTTCAATCAGAGAAAGAAACTAATTGCTTAATAGAATTAAGTAAATGCACTTAGAACTGTATACAATAATTGAAAAGTTTAAAAAATTGAAAATCCTAAAAAACAGAAAAGTTTAAAAGATTCTTAAAACCATGGGAACAAGAAGGAGGTCATATTGTCACACTGTATAGAGGGGCATTAATGATACACATTCAGAGTCTCCATGCCCTACTTTCCAATAGATTTCTGTTTGTTATTTTCTACATTTTTGTCGTTTGTACTTTTTTCTTTTAATTTTGCATAGAAAATTGCAATTATTCATCAAACCTTGTAAAACCTTGTAAAAGTTGTATCAGCTTGAATAAGTATGAATTGAGCCCTAACCATTTAAGTATTTTGCATTTTTCTAAACACTTTGTTTAAAATATGTATACACTTTTACGAATTTATTAAGAATAAAGTTTTCTTTTCTAGTTTCTAGGGATTGAATTAATATGTTTAATTGAAAAAAGTTTTGAGAAACAATATTATAATTGAAAATTACTCAAAAAACTAATTAACCAATTGCTGAATTTATTTCTTAAAGTCAATTCATTTTAATAATAATTAATACAAATTTTTATTTTATCTTCCTATGGGTACTTAAAATTCAGTGCATATAACTTTTTAAATAAAAATATTTGCATTTTCTAAAAGGTAGATGAATTTTTAACCAAATAGTTGAATCCTAAAAAAAAATATAATTCTTTTATCAAAAACACGATTTTGTAACAAAATACTATAATTCTCTAAAAAAATAGTGGATTTTTCAACTGAAAAAAAATCCATTTTTAAGAAAATAGTAGAATTTTTATCTAATAAAAGATCAGTTTTAAACAAAATATGGAATAGTTCAATTTTCAGTTCAAAAAATTAATTTTTCGCACACCAAAATGTCATCTAAAATTATGAATATTCAACTGACATGTCGAGTTTTTAATCGGGATGTATACATTTTAAACTAAAAAGATTAATTTTTAACAAGACAGTTTAACTATCAACCAAGCAGTTTTATTTTTAACCAAAAGGATCAATTTTAAACCATAATAATAAACATTTAACTGTAATATTTTAATCTTCAACCGAAAAGATGAATTTTTAAACAAGAAAATTAATTCTCCACAATAAAGAAGATTTTTCAACAAAATACTTAAATTTTTACCCTAAAGAATTCATTGTTAACCAAAAAGATTAATCAATAAATATTCAATTTGTAGCTAATACTAGTAAGAGCGTTCGTCTAACAGAAGCAGAAAAAAAACTCTTTTACACCTATTAGTCACTGATTGAATCTTTATTCATTTTACCAGTCTAAAACAATAATAAATTTTAAATTATTGCACGGCCGAAAAGATTAATTTCTATGAAAAAGACGAATTTTTAATAAAACGCATGAATTTTCAACTGAAAGGGGTAAATTGTTTGAGAAAAATTGAATAGTTAAATTTTTAGTTTAAAAACATTAATTTTCAACATCTCTAGAAAATTTCAATTATTCAAAGGCTTTTAAGATATCTAACCTTGACATAGGTCAGGTAAAGTATGGTAGGTAAAACTTTTAAATTTTTATGAGCAATAGGTTCTTAGAGATGCTAAAAATTATTGAATAATTTTCTTATTAATCAATATTAAAATTGTTAAAAAGTAATTTTAAAAAATTGACCAGGATTTCGAAAAAGAAACCTAGATATATTCTTCATTATTATAGTACCTTTTTCACCTCTTGAACAAAATATTTAATTGAATAAACTTCACATTTTTTGTAAAGAAATATTACTTGGTATTTGAAAAATATCAAGAAAGAAACGATTTCTTTCCCTCGAGGTTCAACTTAATGCATCTAAATAATATTTACTTATAGAAAAAATCTTGTCATCGAAATGATTGAATATTCTTTTATTTATGATTGAGCCTCTTAATGTAGTATTTTATTGTGAATCTAGTCAAGCAATAATATAGAATGTTTCCAATTTTTTGTGCGATACGAATATTTAAGGTCAACTGCCAAATAGAATATATATAATATATAATAATGTAATATAATAATAACAATAATAATATATAATTAAAAACATATATATTTATATATATATATATATATACATATAATCGCCATGTAGAAAAAGTTAATAACTTATTCTTAAATTAATTAATTAGTATTGGTAAATAATAAAAGGTGATATAAAGTTGTACACAGTTGATCAATCGATACCTTCTGAAAAGGCTACAATATTCCAAGTTTTATGATAATAGCATTTTTACTTTTCGAGATATGAATATGTGGTAAACCAAACGAGGTTACATGCACGGGCACATTATCAGTCCGATAATCATAACATTTTGTCGGTGTCTACCTGGGTGACTGTATGTGTGTTCGTATGTGCCTTTGAAATATTTTTCAAAGTCCTAAAATAAAGGGCAAGTTCTTTATTTACATAGTTCCGACCAAAATAAGAACATTTACAGTATTTTCGAAATTTGAAGCAAAAATTGTTTAAAGAGTTTTATAAGTTTTTGTAAATGTTTCCGATACATGACATAATAATTGCAAATTATCTCAATTGAATTTTTTATTCCGATTAAAATTTAAACAGTTATATACAGAAGAAGAAAAAAAATATTTTTTGAGCATCTAATCAAATTTCAATCAAATTTTTTACTAGATAGCGTACATATCTCGAAACTATCCTAATGAAATTATTGACTAGAACAAAATTCAAAATATCCAGATATTTTGAAAACGCAATGAACTAATTTTTAATATCTTTTAAAACTAACTATTAATTTTTTAGAGATAACGTAGAACCGAGCTTTAAATGAAAGGAAGTAAAGCCTATAGCTGAATGTGTTGCAATCTAATTGCAATCGTCGAAGCCACAGGTGCTTTAAGGACCGCCTTTAAAAACAAATTGAAAAACCTTCAGATCCAATTTATGAGTGTATTCTATCAGGGTTACAAATCATAGTTAATTCCGAAATAAGTTACAATATTCATGAAATTTGAAAAAATGAAGTCGAAATTCTCGCATTGATCTGCAGAGCGAGAAGTGATCCATGTTTCAAAAAATTGCAAAAATAATATTTGAAAATATTTATTCAATAAGCAACTAGATTCATAATTATTTGAAATTTAAAAAAAAATGTTGGTTTATTGAGAAACATTCTGACATGGATTTTACAGAATATCTTATACTGATTTTTTTTGTATATATTAAGTCAAGATACAAACGTGATTTTCACGAACTATCTATAAAAAAACAGTTGAATTATCAGAAAAAAATTAAAAATTTTGATAAAAAAGTTAATTTTATACCCTAAAGTTGAATTTTCAACTGAACTAAATTAATTTTCAACAAGAAAACGAATTTTTAACAAACTAGTTCAATTTTAAGAAAAATTTGAATTTTTACTTAAATAAGAAATATTTTCTAACAAAAATGGCATAGGTAAATTTTCAACCTGAAAGACTAGTTGTTGAATGAAAAAAAAAACAGATGAGTTCGAAAAAAAATATGGATTTACTACCAAAAAAGACGAAAGAAAATTCAAGAATTCTGAAGCTAAAATTTGAATTTTCAAGAAAAAAAGATTTTTCAATTTTTGAGAAAGCAGTTCAGCTTTGAAGCCTAATTGTAAAATTCGTAACAAAAAACATTTATTTTTTAACAAAAATTTTAATTTTATACCGAAATTTTTTTTTCGGTAGAAAATTAAAATTTATGTTTAAAATTAAATGTTTTTGGTCAAATAATTTACTACGAAAAAAGATTAATTTTAAAACAAAAAGATTAATTCACTACAAAAAGACGAATTTATAACAAAATTCAAGAATTCTGAAGCAAACATTTGAATTTTCAATTAAAAAAGAAAAATTATTGTGCAAAAAGAAGAATTTACTACAAAAATTACCACCCCTCTTCAAGTGGTGAAAGGGTGACATTTTCAACCTCAACGCATGCACGGGTATTTTCAAAAGCCTGTAACTTCTTTTCTATTTAAACGATTAACACTTTTTTATGAGCATATCTTTCAAGTTCATTCAGAATGGCACGAAATCAGCTAATTAATGTTTTAAGAATTATAGATTACTATTATAGATCGTCAATTTACAATAATTATAGAATATCCATAAATATTATGCCAATGATCTATAAAATCATAGTTTTTAGAGTCTACCAAGTGAAAGTGGAAATGCGATTTTAGAATACTTCGGGGTACTTAATTTGATTTTTTTTTTTTTTTTTATTTACTTTGATTTTGAAACTATGAAAATTCCAAGAACGTGCTTGGGCCGTTCCTAGGACGTCCTATGTCAGCCCAATCAACGTCTCTAAGACGCCCAATGTCCTAAAGATGACATAAGAGTTCAAAATTTAATTATCTGCTGGACGTTGCTATCTGGCTCTTGATGCAATTCGCTTTAAATTTCTACCGACAAGCGTCTTAAGTCTGGTGTTTTCCATTAATTTTTCTTGCCAAAAGCATTATCACAAAAAATACCTCAAGATTTTTCCGTTGATATCATTAATCATGGATTTTATTTGTAATGTTTTGTTTAAAATCATATGTTAGAAAAATAAAGTCCAAAAGTGCAAAACAAAACATTATGCATTTACAACAATCTTCATATAATCTTACAGCGAAATATGCATCAACATATAGAAATGGACCGGTAACGCTTTGGCGAGAACTAAAATGGGCTCTAGAGAGAGAAAAAACAGATGAGACGTAGACCTACCTTTATCTATTTCAGGACTCTGTCAAGTGAATTGGTGGCCCTAGGTATTGCCTTAAAATTCTGTACGGTTAATTAAAAAAAAGATAAACAATACATTAGAAATTTGTAGTTATAATAAATTGAATTTTAAAGAACATTCATGTAAAATAACCTGTTTCGGATAGATTATTTTAAAAACTTGATTACCTTGAATTCGTCTTGAAATTGGATTCAAAATTAGATTCAAAAATTTGAACAATATTTCTATAACATAAAAAATAACCGTTTGTATTGCATAGGTACAAAACTTCATATTTTGAGGTTTTGTTTTTGTTGTAACATTTTTTATTTTACTATATTCAATAACTTTACTTACGTATGAAAACATATCCCTATATAAACGTCCACAAACGATAACGCCCACAAACTACACAAGCTGCCACCATTTTTTATATTTATTTACAATAAATTATAATTAAATAAATTATAAATAAATCAATTCTGAAAAGTGCGATAAACGTCACATTAGTGGGGCACTCGCGACACAAAGCACGGTCCTGTGCTGCGGCAAACTTCACCCAACGAAAATATTCTCTACCAATCAGCTTTATCTAGAAAGAGATAGGTGTACGTCTCATATGTTTTTTCTCTCTCTACAGCCCATTACCGTTCTCCGCACAGCATTACCGGTCCCTTTCTATATGTCGACGGAAATATGTCTGTTTGTATAAAAAATATGTATATTTGGTTCAAAACAAAATAGGAAAAAGGACTATGCTTTTTTTGAAGACAACTTTGTCTCAGAGTGAAGTTGAAATATAATTGAGCAGTTAAGCGCAATAACATCCGACTTGTATTATTGAAAGTCATATGTTTTTAATCTTTTTTGCACATAATTTCATAAAGAAGGAATTAAAAACAAGTGACTTCTGAAAATACAAGTAGGTTGTTATTGGCATCCAATCACTAAATTTCCGAAATCAAGGCCGAGGGTAAACGTTATAAGAGTTTCTATGCATATATTCGAAGAAAAAATTGTTCACAAAATGAAATTTTTGGACGACTGTCTATAATTATTGTAAACTGACAAACTATAATAGTAAAAAATCATTCATAGTGAGAAATATTAACGTCAATTCGGAAAAGAGTATTTTGCATTTTTTATTTTTTATAACAAATAGAAAACAATTTGAACTTCCTCTGACCCGCCAGAAAATATTCTTATATCAATAATTAGCTGATTTCATGTCATTTTGAATGAACTTGAACCCTTTGAAGAAATAGTAGACTTGAAAACTAGTATGTGGAATATAAAAGGATTACGTCTGAGCGCGAGCACAAGGACTGTCTATGCCATCTTTTTATTCCAGACCTTTTTTAAAGACAAAAAGTCAAGCTTTCTTTTAAAGCTATTTAAAAAATACTTAAAATAGTAGATTTTGCAAAAAAAGTTAAATAAATAATTAAATTGTTAGAAAAATGGTTAAATTTTTCCCGTTAATAAAATTGAATAAAAGAGTGAAAAAGAACCTTTCGAAAAACCTCATACAAATTTAAATCGCTAAAATACAAAGGAAGTTACCGGCTTTTGAAAATATCTACGCAGGCGTTGGGGTTAAAAATAGCACCCGCCCCCCGCGATTACTCGAAGAGGGGTGGTAATCGTGATATATAAATTTGTCAATTAAGTACGGTTAGGTAGGTGAAAATATTTCGAGAATTTACAGAAAATCTAACAACGTGACTTTTAAAGTTGGGGCAGTTGAAAAATAATGGCCCACATACGTGTAACGTTACTTTGGCTGGGACCCCCTTCCCCTTCCTTAAACCAACTCTAGGTTCTGTAAGCCCCCCCCCCCCCAAAGAAGTGCTAACGTAGTTTATGGACAATCCCTTATAAGAGTGAGAAAATTTCAGTAGATTCAAAAGGAGTTACACCATTTCTTCCACTAAATGACAATTTTTTTTAATTGGAAAATCATGGAGCTCTCTAATGAATTCAGCAGAAGCACGGACAGGATGCTACTACAGGGGCCGCCCTGCAATATCCGCCAAATGCGACCTCCGCTCGTCTGAAGGGTCTCGTATCATGGGTATATGAATATCTTTTTCCACCGTACCTTAAGGGTGCACTACAGGTGCTGCTAGTTGTTATTGCACCTGTTTTTTGATGCTTTTAATTGATTTCTGGCATGAGGTGGCTGCCCGAAAGTAATATCTGATCACATGTCCATTCATCTCCATTCTTCTCCGGCTTCTAATTGATCCTCTTCTTAGTCTGCGCACCCTGGAGTTGTTAGCGGAGTGAATTCTGAACCTCAGATCTTATTCGGTTGATATTTCTTCTAAAGTAGAGGTTCTCGTCTATTATCTGACGCCTTCATTGTTTCAGGTCGTTTTGGGTTACTGTCTTCATTGCTGGGAAATTCAACTCAAAGTTCTGACGAAACGCCAACCCGTCAAAAGAAGTTGTGGTCATTTCTATCTCTTATTAAAATTGGCAGCACATCAAGTACTCATCATGATGGGTTTGAAAATAAATACGCTGCTGTGGCGTTCCTGTGGAAGTGGTCGGCTAGGGGCTCCCAACTTTGCTGCTTACCACTTGTTGCTGATGTTCTGGCTGGACAGTAGCCCTTTCGAGTATGTCGGCAAGATTTTCCTGCCCACCATGTAGCTCACCGCTACCATCCCCTATGCTGTGGTCCCAGCGTAGGCTCCAGGGGTGTTCAAAAATTCTCGATGAGCAACCAATGACGATATGTATTTAAAAAATTTTCCACGATAAATGGGCTCTTGGTGCTGTTCTCAGAGGAAAGCTTAAGCCCTACCAGCATGCCAACGCGAAAACACCTGCCGTAGAGTTATAGGCTTCTTGAGCTACAATCATGATTTCCCGGAAACCCGGGTGAACCAGGTCGCTCTTTAGGTAGTTCAGCACGTATTGTACGAGAGCTTTTTAAAAATTGGTGGTGCACCTGGTGCACCCAGGTCGTCCACTAACCATTTGAATTTTTTTTCATTATTTATAAACTTTAAATTTTCTTAAAGTTCTCGTAGAATACTTATTGTACTACCTGGTGCTCGATCTGAATACGTGCTAAGATACCTAGGGAACGACCTGGTTTACCCGAATCGTCGACTAACCATTTGAAACTGTCTTAATTATTCACAAAATTTTAATTTTTTTAAGAGTCCGTAGAATACGTATTAAACTACGTAGTGCTCAATCTAGTGCACCTGGATCGTCAACTCACAATTTTTAGTTATTTTGGCTCTTGAAACAATCTAAATTTTGAAAAAGTTCTCATAGAATACGTGCTGGAATACCTAGAGCGCGAGTTGGTACACCCGGGTCGCCGACTAACCATTTGGATCTATTTTCATTATTCACAAAATTTTAATTTTTTTAAAGTTCTCGTTGAATACGTATTAAACTACCTGGTGCTCGACCCGGTGCACCCGGATTGTTGACTCACCATTTTAAGTAATTTTGTCTGTTGGTAATTTCCTTGTGCACAATTTTCATCTTACAAATGCTCTAATACATGTATTGGAATGCTGGACGATGACTTCACGATTTACAACACTTACAATATATGCATTGCAATATCGTCATTCCAACACCATGGTTGCAATTTTACCTCACGCTTGTATTGTAGAATTCTGGTAGATATGTGGTAGGACTCCAAACATTTTTAACAGTGTACTTTCAGGATGGGATTCCAATTTGATCCGAGTTCAAGTATGAAACTACCGTCTATTGTTTTTGCCGCAAAACTTTAAAATAAATTTACAGCAGGTGAAGATTCGTACTCAAAATCCAAGGAAAAGGATACCTTGTGTAATGGCACCATTCATCCTGATTGGTTGCAAACTCCTGTTAAAAAAAAAGAAGAATCCAACGACCAAATTTAGACCGCTTCGAACAAACAAAACAAAAAAATCCTATTGTAATCTGAAAAATTTTTAAAAATCATTTTTCTTTCCTCTTTTTTCGAAAAATATCCGGGTGAATTGTTTCCTAGCTTAGAGGGTTAACTTTGCGCCGAAAATGAGCAATTTTCAACGGCAGCTCGACGGCGCACAGTGGGAGGAAATGCACTTTTTCGTTCAAAAATGTCCACGCCCTTTAATGTTTGTCCAATTTTGAGTTAAGGATAAAATTAAAGTTAATTAAATTCTGAAAAGCTTGACGCCCAAAACTGTTGTTTCCTATATTCGTTTATTAATAATTGCTTCACTCTAAGTATGGAAAAACTGAAATTTTTTGCATAAAAATTTATTACGCTTTAATAACTGATTAGGTAAACTTTATATTGTCTTTAATAAATTTTTAGGGAGTTACAGAATACAATTAATTTGTTTATTATTTCATTTATTTGTTATAAACAAATTTTATGAACCAATCAGCACATAGTCTTATTATCGGTGAAAAAAATTGTCAAATTATATTTCCCTTCAACAGCCAGAACGCCTTCAGGTATTCCTTAAGATAATAAATATTTAATAATATTTTATAAAACATAACAATACCAAATATTTATAAATAAATTATATAAACAAATTCAACATTTTGGCCGATTCGAACACTCGTCCTATCAGTGCTCTTGTTTAGAGGCAAGCTTGCTAACCACTAGACCACATTGCCGGTTTTTAATAAGAGTGTGTTATGATTAGATTGCTGAAACATCCGAAGTCGTCATATTCTTGTTATTTGGTTCTGCTGACACATTTTTAATGGTTTAAATTTTGTTTTTTTCTGTAAATGAAGCAATATTCAATTTATAAAATATTTGTATTTTATATGAAACAAAAATAAAAAACTACAAATAAAAAGAGAGTACCACACTCGTGTGTAAAACATTTTAAAGACTTACTTTTGCTTATAAAATTCAAGAATTTGGCTCACTTTAGCTTCATTTGCGCATGGTAGCGCGGTTTTGATGACATTCAATGGAGCCTTGTATTTATCAACATGGGTCAAGTTTTCCAATTTGTGTGTGTCTTCTTTCAGTTGATCTAACACAGCGTCATGAAAATAGGAAACAGCTTGTCCTATTCTGTTCAACTTAGCTTGGTCGGCTGTGTCAACCTTGTCGCATTTTTCATTCAAATCCTCATCCTTTATATTAAAAAATTCTTCTAATATTCCTTTCGGGGTATAATTACTTAGCGGGATTTCTGGTCTGAAAAAGAAAAAACGCATAAAGGCACTAATTCTTTAAAATGTTATGCGAAATTCTTGCGTGAAATATTGAATAAACTTACAGTTTCTTAAGTTGTTTGTAGAATGCAAGAAGTTGGGTCACTTTAGTTTCATTTGCGCATGGTAGCACGGTTCTGATGACATTTATTTGCGCCTTGTATTTATCGGAATCGGTCAAGTTTTCCAATTTTTCTTGATCTTCTTTAGGTTGAGCTCGATCAGCGTCATGAAGATCTGAAACAGCTTGTCCTATTTTGTACCACTTAACTTGTTCGTCTGTGTCAACTTTGTCGCATTTTTCATTCAAATCCTCATCCTTTATATTAAAAAATTCCTCCAATATTCCTCTTGAGGTATGACTACTTGGCGAATTTTTTTTTCTGAAAATAAAGCAACGTTCTCTTTAAAAAAATGTTTGAATATTATACATAATACACATAAAAACACTAGAACAAGAAATATTGCATGAAATTCTTGTGAAAAACATTAAATGAACTTACTGTTGCTTAAGCCGCTTATAGAATGCAAGAAGTTGGGCCACTTTATCTTCACTTGCACACGGTAGCGCTGTTTTGATTACATTTATTTGAGCCTTGTATTTATCGGCATCGGTCAAGTTTTCCAATTTTTCTGGATCTTCTTTGCGTTGAGCTCGCACTGCGTCATGAAGATCTGAAATAGCTTGTTCTATTTTGTTCCACCTAGCTTGTTCATCTGATTCAACTTTGTCACATTTTTCGTTTATATCATCATCCTTTATATTGAAATATGCTTCTAATATTCCTTTTGGGGTATAACTACTTTGCGAAATTTTTTTTCTGAAAATGAAGCAACGTTCTCTTTAAAAAAAGTTTGTATCTTATGTAAAATCCACATAAGAACACCATAAATAAAAATATTGAACTAAATATTGGTATAAAATATTAAATGAACTTACTCTTGCTTAAGCTGCTTATAGAATTCAAGAAGTTGGGTCACTTTATTTTCATTTGCGCATGGTAGCGCTGTTTTGATGACATTTATTTGAGCCTTGTATTTATCGGCATCGGTCAAGTTTTCCCATTTTTCTGGGTCTTCTTTACTTTGAGCTTGCACTGCGTCATGAAGATCTGAAACAGCTTGTTCTATTTTATCCCACCTAGCTTGCTGGTCTTCGTCAACATTGTCGCATTTTTCGTTCAAATCATCATCCTTAATATTAAAAATTTCATGTAATATTTCTTTTGTGTTATAAGTTCTTTCCGGGCCATTTACTAATTCGGAGCATTTTGAGAGACCTGAAAAAAATTTTAATAAAGAATGTGTAAATGATAGAAATGTTTTATGGTCTATGTACTGTGTAATAATCAAAATGAAATAAAGTTGATGATTTTCATAGACTTTGTAAAGATTAATGACGTTCCCTCAACAATATGTGTTTAATACAATATTCTATTTTAAAGAATTACAAAAAAGCTTGCTGCCCTTTATTTCTAAAGACGCCAAACATAAATTTCTACATATAAAAAAAATTATCATTTAATAAGGACAATATTCGTACAAAAACCGAATATTCAATATTCTTATTAATTTAACATTATTTTTTTGTGTACATTTGGAGGTGCCGAAATATTCGATATTGTGAACTTGAAAAAAACTAAACAACTTGCAATGCGAGGAAAATATTGTGATTGATTGTAAAAATCAATGAATATGAAATCGGCAGGAAATCTTTTAATTACTTTAATTTCTTCGCTTATACTCACTGACAGAAACTACTGCTAAAGCAAGGATGAAGAACTTCATCGTGCTCGTATAGGGTATATAAACACACCAGAAAAATCAGGAAGTTATAATTTTAGCAGAAAAAACAATGCGTCTACCTCTTTTTTGTACTGATATGTAGATGCTGAGGCCGGGCCATATATAGACTGAGGTTTTTGGGACATCAACCTTTAAAACGAACAAACCTTAAAATTGTCTAAGCCTGACCCCCTTATCAAAGTTTTCTATCTTTAGTAGAAAAGAGGTGCACGAAAAACATTGGTTCTTATCAAAGTTCCACCTGCATGTTTACAACCTAATCTATTTTTATTTTCAAATTTTTTTCTTAATTGTATGAACCAAGTTCAGAAAAATAAGAATTTTAAAAATTTTTGAAAATTGTAATAGATCAATATGGACTATAAACTAATTACACATATTCAATGTCCTCTTTCACTATTCTTTAAAGGCGATCTGTTATCAATTTTCAAAACTTTTTCGGTTCTATATATTCTATATATTCCTCCAAAAATGAGTAGGAAATTACTCATTCATTTAGTTTGGATTTTTCCCAATTCAGTAAAAGAAAGCCACTACCCAAGTGCGAAGTCACACACGGCCCAACATTGGCTCATAGTCGGCAAAAATATTGCCGAAGCTCGACTGCCATTATCGCGCCAATGACGGAATGATAACTATTGCCTGCACTTGGCATCCAAGGTTTGGCTGCCATTGTCGGCCCAACACTGGCTACGGTCTAAGGATATGACAAAAAAGATATTTAAAAAATAAATATTAATTGATTGCGAGAACTTTTAATATAAATATTAATAGTCCTGTTTAGATTGAATACATATATTACATTTTGAACATTATATTACAAATAAAATTTCTAACGCTACGGGGTATCGAACCTACATTTATATACCCAAATCTATCGCCTAGCAGTCGGGCGTGCTAACCACTCCGCTAAACTGACAAGTTGAAACTCTGTGAAAAAGCCATCCTCATAAGCCGCAGTTCAGAAAAGTTAAAGAAGCAAATTTTAAGCTCTCTTTTTCGAATTATTTATTATTATGCGACGTTGTGTAAATGTAAAATACACGAAATGTTAACAGGAATATCAATACAATAATTTTTAAATAAATAATTTGAATCGATTACAACTTTTCTTCGCGTAATATTTCTTTTTTTTTCGTTGTAGCCTGCTTTACAACTTTTTGCAATGACAGGAAAAGTAATTTTTCATAAACATTAACAATTTTTAATGGCAGATCTTAACAAATTTCATCGTGTACTTTGACAATTTTTCAATAAATTTTTGTTTATCTTTCGTGTAAGATTTGTTTATTAGTTGCTAAAACTTTGACTTGGCGAAACAAAGTGCCGATTCTGGGTCAATCATCGGTGGAGAATCGGCAAATATAAATAAGCAATATAGGCTGCCAGCACTGGCTCAGCATTGGGCCGATTTAAATAAAACATGGTTTGCCGTGGTAAAAGTGACACTTGGCCCAGTAATGTGCCGTCACTGGGATAGACTTTGGCTGATCCTCGTGAAACATGGTTCCCCGTACTAAAAGTAAGACTTGTCGCAATAAAGTGCCGATACTGGGCCAAGCATCGGTGGAGGATCGGTAAATATAAATATCCAATACAGGCCGCCAGTACTGGCTCAACACTGAGCCGATTAAAATGCCGATATTGGCCCAATAACTTTAGCCGACCTTTGGCTGCCAAAATTGGACCAACTCTGGGCCGTGTATTCAGCTCCGGCAATTCGCACTTGGGTAATAGCTTATTGTAAATAAATAAATGGACTTAGGTATGTACATAATAATTGAAAAAGGTTATAAAAATATAAAACCTGAAAGACAGAAATGTTTAAAAGATTCTTAGCACTATTAAATCAAGAAGGAGGTCATATTATCACTCTGCATAAATGGACTAAACATTAATTGTAAACGTTCAGAGTCTTTATGCCCTACTTTTCAACAGATTTCTGCTTGTGATTTAAAAAAAAAATTTGGTTGTACTTCTTTTTTAAGTTTAAACCTTTGACTTTACCTTTTTTAATTTTTCACAGAAAATTGCAATTATTTATCAAACTTTCGTAGTTATCAACCATCCAAGTATTTTGCACTTCTCTTAAAACAATTGACTTAAAATATGTATAATTTCCCCAGTTAATTATGGATAATGTTTTTTTGGTTTCTCGGGATTCAATTTATATGTTTAATTTAGAAAACGTTGACGAATAATATTACGAGACATCTTTAAATATATTAGCACCATTTATTGATTCAATAATTGAATAATACTAAGAATATAATTAACCAATCCTTGAATTTGTATCTTAAAGTCAATTAATTTAAATAATAATTCATACAATTTTTTATTTTCCCCAAATGCGAATTGCCGGAGCTGAACACACGGTCCAGGCTTGGTCCAATTTCGGTAGCCAAAGATCGGCTTAAGTTATTGGGCCAATGTCGGCATTTCAATCAGTCCAGTCCTATTCTTGTCCTGGCTACCTATATTGGCTATATAAGTTTGTTGATCCACCACCAATATTTGACCCATCAACGGTGCAGTATTGAGCCAATTACCACTTTTAGTACAGCGAATCGTATTTCACGAGGATCAGCCAAAATCTGGCCCAATGATTGGCACATCACTGGTCTCGGTATTGACTTTTTCTACCGTAAACCATGTTTTAAGAGAAAGAGCCAGATTTCGGCCCTGGCTCAGCGCACTGCTGTTTCAAACTTCGTCTTGACTCTAGCAAAACATGTTTTAATAGGAAAAGTCAAGGTCTGGTCCATCAAACGCGCATCACTGGGTTCGGTGTTACTCTTTCTACGGCAAACCATGTTTTAGAAGCAAGAGCCAGAGTTCGGCCCAGGCTCGGCCCACTGCTATTTCAAGCTTCATCTTTACTCTGGCCAAACATGTTTACCAGGGTTCAGCCCGCCATCAAACAGATTTTAAATCTACGCTTAGCAATTTGCGGTCTCGTCGATCAAGACAGAGTATAGGCTGGAGTGTTTAATAAAGTGCAACAATCATGAGCAGTTATTTTTAGTTATGTAGATTTTGGGAATTAAAAAGAAAAAGAAAAAGTAGTCCTAACAGTGATGAAGAAGAGTCTGCAAGCAAGTTGATGAATGTATCATCAGCTGGATCCACGTCTGAATTTAATGTCTCATCGGACAAAAATTTTTTACAGGAATAAATAGAGATCACTTTATTCGTGATTGTATCTTTCCGGAGTTAGTAAAAATCTTTACTTACCTATACGTATATATTTGTTATAATAAAAATCTTAATATTTGTCTTATGTTAAAAGTTTTATAGTTTTATAGGTCATGTTTACTATTATAAATTCATGCAATTGTATACTACAGTTTTGGTAGACACGTAAGCTTGCTTGCAAAGTTGTTATAGCGACATAGGATAGATTTGTTTTACATTTAGATAAACTGTCTCAACTGTAATTTCTTATATTATTTTGCACTTTAGTTTGTAATTCTCTCAGTTTGATTCTCCCAATTTGATTTGCAGAAACGATTAGTGGGTCAGAATTGGCTGCCAAAGGTCGACCATATTTATCAATCCGTCAATGGCGCGACATTGGCACCCTTCTTCTGGTCAACTGTATCACCCAATAGTGACCAAGAATTGGCTGCCAAAGGTCGACCATAATTATCAATCAGGCAATGGCGCGACGCTGGCAGCCAGCTCTGTTCCGATATTGGTACCGAGTGTTGGATCGACAAGGGCAGCCAAGCATTGACTTTCAAGTACAGACCATAGTTATCATTCCGTCATTGGTGCAATATTGGCAGCCGAGCTTCGACAATATTTTTGCCGACTCTGGGCCAATGTTGGGTCGTATGTAACTTGGCACTTGGGATATCTTCTTATACTTAAAATCCAATGCATATTAATCCATATTTGGAGAAAATGAAATGAGCACTATTTTAAATTCAATTTCATATGTTCTCCTCTTTATATTTCTAACTTCTCGAGTAAAAATATTGCATTTTCTACAAGATTGATGACATTTTAACCACATGGTTGAATCTTAAACTGAAACGATAAATATTCTAACAGAGAAGGTTTTTCAACAAAATATATCAATTCTCAACCAAATCTTCGAATATTCAACTACAAAAAAATCTATTTTTAACAAAATTGTTGTATTTTTATTTTAAAAGTATTAGTTTTCAACCAAATATGGAAGAATTGAGTTTCGAACTTAAGAATTAATTTTTAAGCTATGAGATGAGTTTTCAACTAAAATGAGTAAATATTTAATAGAAATTTTACGTTCTCATTTTATGAAAAATTATAAACAAAAAGAAACTAATTTTCAAAAAAAAAAAGTTACATTTACGAACAAAGTGATCAATTTTAAACTAAAATGATAAATCTTTAATTAGAATAGATCAATTTTAAAAAAAATGTTTGAACTAAAATATGAATCTTCAACTATAATAATTGTATTTTAACGAAAAAGATGAAGTTTCAAACAAGAATATTAATTTTTACCAAAACAGGCAGCTTAAAGAATAATTTAAAAACAAATAACCTCATAACCAAATTCATGAATTTGCAACTAAAATTATGAAACTTTAAGTGCATTAGTTAAAATTCTAACCAGTGAAAAAGAAATATTTACACAAAATACATCCTGTTTCAGTTTTATAGTTTATTTTACGAAGAATACAATATATTGCATGTCTAAATTAGAATTGTTTAAACTTAACTAATTGCTAGTGAAATTTCATAGATATCATTAGCAAAAAGTAGGTAACTAAAGATTGGCAAAAAATTATTTATTTTATTTGTCATGATTTTTGCTAATTGTATAGTGAAAAAGAACTAGTTTTTAGTAAAAAAAACAACTAAAGTTATTGAGAACATTATATAGTAATTAAAAAAAGGTTATAAAAATGGGAAAATTTAAAAATGGAAAACTTTAATAAGCGAACGCGATGGTGCAACATTTTTAATTTTATTAAAACTTTACGAAGGCCTTGTTCAAAAATTTTTAACTTGACTAAATCTGTTTTTATTTTTCAAATATTGTCTTTTGATTGGTTACACAAATTGAAAATGGGTACTTTTCAACAGAATACTGTTTTCGATTTAAAAGCATTTTTACCCAAGTAAAAATGCTTCGAAGAGTTCGACTTGGCTTGTCTTGATTTTATGGTCAGGACAGGTAAGACAGGTAAGACGGCGTTTACTTGTCTCAAGACGAACCTTGTCTTAGCTAATACGACGTTTACTTGAGATACGAACCTTTTTCTACTCAGAAATGAGATTAAAATTTATTATTAAAAAATTTTTAATTATTAAATAAGTTATACTTGATTTAAAAATTCCGAATCTGTGGGTCTAAGTGAGTATCACCCTTCAAAATTTTCTTTTAAAAAATATCTATTGTAACTTTCTAGTAGAATATCCCAAGCCGTTGGAAATACGTAAAAACAAAAGATTGATTAAATATATATAATCCATAAAAATATACTAGATTGTTTAATAATAAAAAGATTAGATTTTGTAACAGTCAGGATGCCCCTTTTTGTTAGGATAGGTATACACTCGAAATGACAAACTGTTTGTCTTTAAGTCATAAAAATTCCACTCAAGACATTAATATATGTGTTCAAGACATAGAAACTTGTCTCCAAGACATCAATTAAAGTCTTGGCTCCTTCTCAAAACCGATAGATGCGCAAGTCGAATTTTTCGACTTCAGCATGTCTTGATTGGAGGCAATTTAAGTCGAAACCAAGTCAAAAGATTTTTACTCGGGTATGATTTATATTTTTCTACTTTTCGATAAATAGTTAAAGTCATTCAAGGTCATTGAGGGTTTTTATTTATAAGAATTATTTTGAACAATAAATCAAAAGATTTTATGAGGAATAAACAACGTTGTTGATAGAAGGTATAAGATTTTGCAACAGTTTGAGGAAAAATTATGATATTGGTTAGTCTGGATGATTTTTTATTAACAAATGAAGAGTCTAGAGATCTAACCTTGATATATGTAAGGTAAGCTAACAGAACGGAGATGCTAAACATTGTTCTAAACATTTTTTTCATAATAAATAATAAAATTGCTAAGAATTTGTTGAAATTCAAATTTACCAGAATGTAGAAAAAACCATGGTATTCTTAATTAGGGGACTTGATTGAGATCTTAAACCAAAGTCTTAGTATTAGTGGCGACTAGACTACTCCCAAAAAATAATTTTTTTGATTCAATATATTCTACATTTTTTCACAGAAATATGTCTAGGTATTAAAGAAATATCAAGAAAGAAATTATTTCTTTGGCTCGAGGCACGAACTTTTGCTCCTAAATAATATTTACTTAACCGAAGTGAACAAATCCTTGGCTCCATGAAAATAAACCAAACTTTATAGCTCTATTTTGAAAAAATCCTGTCTCCGAAATAATTGAAAATTCATTTATTTATTATCGACCCTCCTTATGTAGCATTCTATTGTTAATTGATTTAAACGTAATATTACATTTTTTAAATTTTTTTATGCGATACAAACATTTAAGACACAAAGTAAAAATAATCAAAAGTATATTTGTTGTTATATTAAATACCCTTATGAAAAAATGGTGTCTTTAAATCCTCGTATTCTAACGCGATGCCAAGAATCAGTATATCTAAAGTTGGCTAATCATAAGAATAGAAACTGTAGCACTAGATTTATTTTTTTCATTACGATATAGATAAAAATATACTTATCTACTACTTAGTTCTGCAAACTATTTAAAAAAATGTTAACTTCTCCATTAACATTCTCCAAATAATAAGTATGGCACATAAACTTTTACTGAAATTGTTACAAAATTCTAAAATTTGGTCTAATCTGAAGGATTCTGTAACGATAAATATCGAGCAATAAGCTAACAAATATTTCTCAGATATCCGATAATATCTGTGGATATAAGTTGGACATAAGTTGTTGCAGTAACCGTTATACTTCGTCTTTGTATATTCAATAAGGATAAATTTACCTGTTCATAAATATATTTTGACATATTAGTAGCAATTAAAATTAACTTTCATACAAATTATTTACATTATTTAAACAAACAAATTTCAAATATTTCGAATAGAACACATTGAATAATTTTGCGGAAAATCCATTTAAATCGTTACTAATAGGTCATAAGAAATTTCACAACACATCAGTTCAATCGATGCTTCTCGAAGGCGCTGACAATGTATCAGATGTATTTCCCATACGAAAGCATTTTTCCTTATATAGAGAAAGTTAGTAACTTGTTCATAAAATTGTAAATCAGTATTAGTAAATAATAAGAGGTCATGAAAAGTTCTTAGAAATGGATCAATTGATGCATCCTGAAAAAGCCTACAAATCTGTTAAAAATCTTATCAGAGCTCAATATCCACTGTAGCAATAATTATTCCAAGTTATATGATAATAGCACTTTTACTTTTCGAGATATGGTCATGTGATAAGCCGAATGAGGTTACACACACCGGGACATTTTTACATTTTCATTCATGAAAGTGTAATCTAATCATCCAAATTTCGGATCTCCAGTTTTTAACGGATTTTTACTGTTTGTCTACACGTCTGTATATGCCTTTGAAAAACTTTTTCAGGGCCCTAAAATGCAGATCAAGTTCGTTAACTAGATATTTCCAACAAAAATTAGAAAATTTAAAGCATTTTCAAAATTTGAAAATTTTTTTTTTAATTTTTGAAGTTTTGGCAAATTTTTCTGATAACTGACAAAAATACTTGCAAATTGTTTAAGTAGCATTATCAGTTTTGAAGAAAATTCAAAAAGTTAGATGCTTTGATACCTTTTGAAATTGTTCAGAAAATAGAAGAGTAACTATTTTTCTAGTATATAAAAAAAATTTCAATCAAAATTGTTACTAGCTGTCAAATATATTTCGAAACTATCCTTAATGAAATGATTATTGAATAAAACAAAATTTAAAAAATTAGATGATTTTCAAAATTTCTTCAATTTTTGTCTTAAAAAGATCAGGGTGTTTCAATTGCAATTTCTAGTAGTTTTCAAAAAGAATTATGAATTATCTTAATGATATTTTTTAATTGGACACAAATTGAAAATGTTCTAGACAATCAACAACTAAGTAGATTAGATATAACCGCATATTTATTTATTTATTTATTATATTATATTGAAAAAGATAACTACTTCTTACATTCTGTTTCATTTCGTACACATGATTGTATTTCTTAAAGACAACCGCTTGTTTAACCTATTTATTGAAAGCGAAGCGCGAGTGTAGCAATGAGAATGCAATTTACAAAAAAGTAGGTGCGTAAAAACCGTTTTTAAAAACAAAATGAAAACCAGTTTTAGTTACAATTAATGGCTGTAGTTCCTCGGGGTTTTAAATAGAAATTTTCGATTTCCTTTACAATATTTATGCTTTTGAAAAAATGCAGTCAAAATTTATGCATTAATCTGCAGAGCGCAAAATCGTTCACGCTTCAAGAAATTAGAATCATGAATAAATCATGTAAAAATATTATTCTTGTCTTCTTTTAATCATGCAGTCTATATTTATTCAAGGCATACTTCATAGCATAAAATAGGTCACCTTGGATAGAAGAAACTAGGTTGATAATAATTACACCAAACTCTTGCATTCAGTCACCCCGTTCTCAGCCTTCTTAGAGCTGCTGGCTCCTTCAGTTTCTCAGGGGAGCAGAGCGAGAGCGGTTGCGAC
>NC_046659.1:123852361-123855718 GCF_010883055.1 Belonocnema kinseyi | reverse complement strand
CTCGGGATACTTATAAGATACTACCATGATTTTTTCAGATTTTTTGGTCCAAAAATAAATTAGGCCAAAAACCGGCCTTACCGACCCTCCCCCTTTACCTAAGAAACTAAAAAAATAAAAACCAAATTCTTATAAAACATTTATTTTCGACAGAAGAAACCATTTCATTAAAAGCATAAGTATGAAATGTTTGTTTCAAATTAATATTCATTTAAATTAGTGAAATATTAGGAAATTGAATTCCATCGGCTGAAGTAAAAATTCTCATAATTGGTCACAAGTAAAAAGATTATTTCTGAAAATTATAGTTCTTCAAGAAAATTTGGTTTTCTAAGTCAGAATGAATATTATTTTTAAAAATTCCCCGTTCCAAGTCAAAATTTTAATTGATTTAGAATACTATACGAATTTATTATACTTCATTATGGTACTTCTTAAAATACAGATAGAATTGGTGAAAATAATATATACATTTTTGGTTAAAAATAGCATAATAAAGCCATAATCTGTTTTTAACTTGGTTGGCTTTTTCGTGAATTAGGAGTATTTGTAATCTCTTGACATATGTGAAGAAGTAATAATCAATTTGCAAGACGACAGAACTGACAGTACAATTTATACTTGTTATCAGCGCTCCTTTCGAATATGTATAGAAGTGGACTTTGGAGTACCTAAGACTTAGCTGACCAAAAATCTTATTTGACAGATGAAATAAAATGTACGAAATATTGTATTGCACTGGTATCTCGCTTTATCGGAACCAGATACACCGGATAAGGTGGTCCCAGGGACGATAGAGGGGGGCAAGCTCAGTGGAGTTTTGCATTTTACGGTTCTGAAGCCACAAGCAAAAAGAAGAATAAGAACGTTTGGGAGATGCCTGATTTACCATGAGGGACATTAATGGTAACCCCGAAACACCCAGTAAAGAGGGACCCTTGTGTATTAAAAATTATTCTTTAAGCGTTAAATGCACTCATAAAAGAATTGTTTAAAATTAAATTTCTATTTATTCTCCTTCACGCGTTTTGAACGTGAAAAAATAGACACAATGTTATCTTCTACCTAATATATAAATTGCTAATTGACAAAAATAAACATTTTTTATGCTATGTGTCGCTTGAATTCTTTTCGATGAGACTTTTGATATTTATCAATTATACGCAATGATATAATATTGTAACGTTTTGTAACGTTTTAAATTCTAATCGCTTCTAAAATGTTGAAAATTATATGATTACTAATTCGTAGCTTTAAGAATAATGAATCCAAGCATAATAAATCCGTTAATAATTAAACAGTTTTAAACTTTGTTTAACATTGAAGTATTCTAAAATTAGGTTTATCAAACTAAATTGTTAATAATAAAAAATATTCAAAGTATGCTTCACACTTTTTAAAATTCATCATTTTAATATCAAATACAAAAAACTAACAATTCATTTCTATGTATGCGAAACAATTTTATGTTACTAAAAGTCAATGATGATGTCAAAACTAACGCATACTATATAAACAGTCACATTGACAGCTTGGAATTATTATTTTTGAAACATTATTGTATTTTATAATTTTTCTCCCTTTTCCCATGAAAAATAAGAAAGTTAAGGTAATTTAAAACATCTTGGAGGGGGGGGGGGGGCGATCGCCCGGTTGCGCTACCTTGTAGATAATTTAATTTATAAATTTTTGGTAGTTCTTATTTTGATGAAATGAGTCCGTCATTTTACTTATAGTATTTTATAAATCGTGATAATCGTGATTCTTTTAAATTTGAAGATACAAGGGCATTGCAATTCAATTCGAGACCAAAGAAGGCGGCTCGAAACAATATTAAAAATTTTAACTAATCTAGAAATGTTTAAATTATTAACATTTCCATTTACTGACGAGGAGAATTTAGAAATTGAAAAATGTTTCGAACCACCTAAAATATATTATTTTAAATTAAGGGTAATTCAAGAGCATGGAAATATAAAAAGAAGAGAGCAAGGAATGTATTTGTGATGGATATTATTTAGGTTGTGTATATAAAGCCGCTACCGGTAAAAAAACTGTCGGTATAGGTAAAAAAATATTACCGATCCCGAAAATTTTTCTAACGCTTTTTTTAAAGCATATTTAAAAGATAGACTCTAGATTACGGAAAGAAGATATTAAAAAATGATTTTTTTTTAAGGCGTTTAACGCTACTGTTCGATCCTCAATATCGGCCATCTTGCTAGTTTGTTTCCCAGACTAAAAATCTTTGGAAAATGTTATTTCTCTGAACAGTCACAAGGGTGTCTTCCTGCCCCCACGAGACGTTGGAAAGGGCTCGGTGTTCAACCAAAATTATTTCCGTGAACAGTCACAGGGGTGCCTTTCCACCCCCACCCCCCAAAAGCCGTTGGAAATGGGTCGGCCGGGTTTCGACCAAAATCATTTTTTGTGAACAGTCAGAGGAGTGCCCCCTCCTCTAAGAGACGTTGGAAAGGGGTAGGGATTTAGCCATCCTTTCTGTGAACAGCCAAAGGGGTGCTCTCCCACCCCCCGCGACACGTTTGCAAGGGGTCGGGGGTCGACAAAAATAATTTCTGTAAACAGTCAAAGGGGTGCCTCCCCCCCGAGACGATGGAAAGGGATAGGTGCATGACCAAAATTATTTCTGTGAGCAGTCACAGGGGTACCTTCTCGCCCCCCCCCCACGCAAAATGAAAAGGGATAGAGGTGTTATCAAAATTATTTTTGTAAGCAGTCACAGGGGTGCTTCGCTCCTACACGATGTTGGAAAGTGATAGGGGTTTTACCAAAATTATTTATTTGAGCAGTCACAGGGGTGTCTTCCCGCCCCCACAAGACGTTGGCAAGGGATCGGGGTTCGACCAAAATTGTATCTGTGAACATTCAGAGGGGTGCCTTCTCGCACCCCACGAGACGTTGGAAAGGGGTCGGGGTTCAACCAAAATTATTTGTGTAACTAGTCACAGGGGTGTCTTACAGCCCTCTTCTCCACGAGATGTTGAAGAAAAGTTACACAAATTTGAATTCTATGAATTCCTTAAATTCCATGCATTCCATGAATTCCACAAATTCCATGAATTCTATGAATCCCTTAAATTCCACGAATTTCTTAAATCGCATGAATTTCTTGAATTGCATGAATTACTTAAATTCCTAAATTCATATACAACGTTTTTAAATCATATAAGATTTTATAATTTTTTAAAAAGCACGTTTTTTCGCAAGCTAAAAATCTTAAATATGCGGAACTCTCGCTTTCAGTCAAATGTCGGGGGTTTCCTTCAAATAGCCTTGGACTGGTTCCGGGGGGATCGAAACGTAAACAGTGAGGGCTGCTTGACTCACTTCTAATTA
>NC_046659.1:123850976-123852261 GCF_010883055.1 Belonocnema kinseyi | reverse complement strand
CGACTCGGGATACTTATAAGATACTACCATGATTTTTTCAGATTTTTTGGTCCAAAAATAAATTAGGCCAAAAACCGGCCTTACCGACCCTCCCCCTTTGCGTTGTTAGGACGTAACAGTCACATTACTCCCAGATATGAAATGATAAGATAATGTTCTGCTGAAAATAACAACTTTTTATTGAATTCTACATAGTTTCGTAATTATCTTAAATTACATTACATTTACACAATCTCTCCCAAGAAAACACTCTACTGATTCTACACTAAAAGCCTAGTAGCTGCGCTATACATTTAAGCTATACAGGTTGTCACAAAAGTAACGGAACCGGCTTGTATCTTGAGTGAGATATTTTTGAAAAGTTCAAGGTCATTCTAGTAGTAACTTTTAACAAGAAACCTAATGATCATCTCATTTTTGAGCTTTAAAATGACCTTTAAGGTTGTTTCAAGGTGAACTTTGTTTTAATGGAAGCGCTCTTTTTTGACCCCGGAAATAAAAAGAACGAAAAATGTTACATTAAAATATGTGCTCAGGTCATATGTTCTGAATGACATTAAAGGTCACCCTAAGTTCATTTTAACTCACGCAATGTATTATAAAGCGAAATTTATATTTGACACATACAGATACAGCCTAAGCGACCACAAAAACCCCTTGGGTAGTGTTTTTCGTTAATATTAAAATTCAGTGTACGAACCCATCGAGATTTGAAATCTCGTCCTCCCTGTGCTGAAATTTAGAAGCGAGCCTGCTAACCACCAGGCCACAGTGCCAGTATATAATAAAATTATATTTTAATTAAATTGCTGAAACATACCAAGTCATCATAATATTGTGCTTTGATTCTCCTGACTCTCTTCATCAATTTCACTCTTTTTTTCTTCACTGTAAATAAAGCAATATTCAATTAAAAAAATATGTATATCTTATATAAAACGCAAATAGAAAAAAATAAGTAAAAATATTGTGCCAAATTCATGCGTAGAATATTAAACGAACTTACTTAGTTTTATAGAAGTTAGCAGCATCCTGCAATTGGTTACCCTTTGCACATGGCAGTGCGAATTTGGCGACCTTTAATGCCGCATCTGTTACGGCCTTATCTTTTTCTTTATTAGATGGGTCCTTATCAGCTTCTTACTTTGCAAGTTTTAAATCTACAGAACCTTTTGCTATTAGCAGGTGAATAGTTTTTTTATTTATGGTAGAATACAAATATTTATCACAGTAAATTTAAATAGCATATCATAATAAATTTAGGATATCCATCATTTTAAATTTT
>NC_046659.1:123831260-123850876 GCF_010883055.1 Belonocnema kinseyi | reverse complement strand
TACTTTTTGCTATTCCTAAGTTTTACCATTATGTATTATAACCCATTCTGAAATTTTACCTTTCTTAATTTTTACCGTTCCGAAAAATGAACGGCCCCCTCTGTTTTACTAATTTCCTGAGCTTGGGTACAGCCTGCATTCCAATCATTAACATTTATATTGAAATATTCTTTTGCATAGTGTTTTGCGTTAAATCCATTGGTAATTAGACTTAAAAAGCATTCTGAGAAACCTGAAAAAAAATTGAAACATAAATATTATATTAATGATATGAATTTTTGATGCTCTATATGCTTCATAAAGCATACATGAGTGCCAAAACTTCCTTACTTTTTTTGAAGAAATTTACTTGGCAGGGGTTTCTGATAGGTTATCCCGCGCTCTTTTGATCCTCAAGATCAAAAGGAAACAAACATGGCTCTATTCACCTCATTTTTGCGTTCTAAGATCAGAGTGAATTCCAAAACTGGCTCCTTTAAGGGACTGGGAAGAAGTAAAACTAGCTCCTTTCATCTGCCAATGGATTTTGGTAGCAAAACTCGCTTCATGAAGTGAAAACCTACCCTCATGAAACCTTACGCATCATTTTTGTGTGATGAACTAATTTTTATAGAAGGCTTTATCTTTTGTTTCAGGATTTTTATCTTGTAAGTAGATACTTACTGATGTTTTTTTTGCTTACTTGACGATCTTTCCTTTGGCTAGATAGCTCAATAATGTTTCGTTCGAGTTTCTTTCATTATTCTATGATTTTTCTACCGCTCACTCATTACCTAATTTATTCGAGGTGCAAATTTTTTGAGTACCTAATCCAAAAATATTGTTATTATTTAGTAGGTACGATAGGTAACCAAGAAAAACTGAATTTTTTTATGTCAGTACCTGTCATAAACTATGAGTAACTAAGATTCAAATTATTTTCGCACTTGACTTTTGAGTTTGAATAAAAATTTTATTAAAGGTAACTGTATTCTGTCACGATTTCTCCTCTTATTTTCATGCATGCATTTAGTGAATTAGAAAAAAATCGCTCCATTCAGGTTACATATTTAGTTCAAAAACTAGCTGAATGCAGCAGTGTGTTCCAAAACTGGCTCGTTGCAAAATTAAGCTGCTCCTGCAAATTTTATTTATCATAAAAAATAAGTTCCCTTTTGCAAACAGCCTAGTTGATGTCACTCACATCATTATACGGCAAGCAAAACTTATATTTGTCCATTTTTCCTAGCCGAAACGGTTTTTGGCGTTCTGTCGAAAATTAGGTCAAATTCAAGGAGCACTTGGTTTGAGTGAAAGAAATTTCGTTTGGTTCAACAAAATATTTAATTAGCCAAGCCAATTTTTTTGGTTTAGTCAACCAAAGAATCTGCCCAACGACAGATTTGGGTAAAACAAACAAAAAATTTTGTCGGGTCAACCAAATCTTTTGTTTTACATATAATACCCATATTCTATGTTTGAATCTACAAACATTTTGTTCATTCAATCAAATTATTTTCTGAATGTGGATTCAATGATAGCGGTTTCTGTGCTAAAGGTGATCAGCAGGCAAGCCTACTGCTTCTTCTGCAAACATTACTCGGGCCAGCAAAAATTTGAACGCGTACCACATACAATATTTTTCCGGCATTGATACCAGAAATTTTGAAAACTTTAGGTAATTTCGAAAGTTTCAGAAGTTCCTGGTCACTTTGAAACTTAATAGTAAATTTGGAAACTTTTGGAATATTAAGGAAATTCGTGGTAATTTTGGAAATTTTTGATGCGGAAAAATGTTAAAAATTTATGAAATTTCGTTCATTCATATTAATTTATCAATAATTTATAGCTTCTTATCTTATTCTTTAAAATATATTGAAATATATAGCAGTTATGAAGATTAGTCGTATAATTTTCCACTTACCGGGACGAGAAAATGTATGAAAAGCGAATTTATTTTGCTAAGGCCGGAAAAAATAATATTCGCTTGTAACAATCGCTTTTTACATTTCACGCAAAATATCAAAATTTGGGAAGAGAACAACACCTTCACATAATATCGCTTTTAAAAAAGTTTGTAAAATATATTTTTATCTTAAATTTTTTTACAAGATATGTTGTTACATAAGTTCTTGCGGTTTTTTCATTGAGCTCTCGGGTTCAATAACTCGTTTCAACAATATTTGCATATAAATACACTAAAAAAATCAGAAGGTAATGATTTTAAGAGAAGGAAAAATGTCTTTAATTTTTTTTATACTGAGGTCTAAATGTTAAATATGGGCCATTTATATACTAAAATTTTTGACACGTTGACCTTAAAAATAAAAAAACAGGCTTCAGAACAGACCTTAAAAAAAGAAAAACAAGAAAAGTATAATTATAATTATCAGTCTACTTCTGCAATTAATAGCAACACTTGGGAACATGTGCCTAAAACACTTGCATCAAACATATTTGTACTTGAAAAAGTTGTTTTTTTCAGTCTCATGCATCACGGCCTGAATAATAGATCGTTCAATTAGAATTTAAAATTCCGCGAATTTTTTATTTGAATTTCTAATAAAATTAAAGGTTTTCTCATCCTTATCCAGAAAAAATGTAGGTGTAAAATTAAGAAATGATTTCTTTGACTTCGTTTAAAAGGTGTAGAAATTTATTTGATTTGAAATAATAACATTTGTTTGATTCAAATAAAGCTCTTTCTTCTCCAACCATAATTGATTTAATCTCATTTCCTTATTCGATAGTGGAAAACAATTCTGAAAATATATTTACTTATTATATCAGAACTAAGAGAATGATATAGATATAGAAATACATGAATTATTCATAACTTCCTACTAATTTTCCCTGTCCGACTTTTTTCATCACAAACCAGAACCAGAAGTTTTTTAAAACAATTTTTTACATTCTCAATAAAGAATGTCTTAGATTTGTTTAAACTTGACCCCCCCCCCTCGATTTGTCAAATTTTCACGTTTTTACACCCCCTGAATCCGAAAAACTGGTTTTAGGAATGTGTCTGACTGCCTGTGCGTCTGTCTGTAGATTTTTAGTTTGTTAGCACGATAACTCTTGAAAGAATTGACAGATTGGCTTGGCTTTTGGTATACTATTTTGGTGTCCTTAATTAAAAGTGAAGTCCGTTAGCCAGCCATTTAGGATAAAAACTCAAAAGTAAACGCATTTTGAAAACTTTGAAACCACATTTTTAAAATTCAAATTTCTATGTGTGGTGGTTATTAGTGCTCAAAAAGGCAAACAGTTAAATCTGATGACTTTTTTTATTCTAAAGAAAAAACGAAAATGAACATTTTAAGCCAAACAAAGCACGATATGAAAAAAAGACAGAGCAATAAAAACTTTGCATTTTGAACACCCTTAAAAATTATAATATAAACTTTTCGAATTTTTCTTGAATTAACGCCTAATTCTTAATGAATTTATTTTTATTTGTAACAACTATCTTCTCTTAGATCATTGCTGATGGTTTTTCTGAAATTCTTAACTTTTAATTGACTGTTTAGTTGTTTAGTTGTTTTGTCTAACTTCAAATTTCGAACAGTTGCTTTTATTTCGTCACACTGAAATGTCGACAATCGTTAAAAGAATGGAGCATGACTAGAAAAATACATTCCACACTTGAAAAACATTACTATTCAGATCCATTACATTTAAAATTATTTCTCTCAAAAAGTCGTACGCAATTGCAGTTCCATGTGTTAACCTTCCTCACGGCTAACATTCACACCTTTATCAACATGAAACACTTAAAAAATAATAAGATCCGGACCTTTGTTACTTACCTTCAGTTTTAGAATATTTTCTCGCAAAAGTCGTGTACACTTCTATGTCACGAACTATGCTAACCTTTCTGAAATTTGCACCTATCCTAATTTTTTGGATTCTATTATATTGATTTTTAGTTAGCAAATTGTAATATATTAAGGGAATGTTCTATTTGTCACGTCTTATGTCAACAGAAATACTTGAAAAATACTTGCATGCATTATGCACAAAAGCACTAACGGGGAGCGATTTTTTCAATTGCACAAGTCGAGGTAGTCTGAACGGTTTCCAATTGTAATGCATAATATTGGACAATATACTCGAGTGAGTAACCGCTCAACAATCCCTTTCCGCTACGCTGCTGGTGTTTTCCAGGTGAGAATCTGAACCATCTCTCGCATGACAAACCTGAGAAACTGAGAAACTACCTGGCCAACAATTTTGGAAATTACCGAGTCGCGAATTACAAAACTGAGAATCGGTTATATTTATATGTATTATTGTCTATAGTATTTATTGATTTCAAATAGACCCGCAATATTCGATACATGCGCATTGGAAAACGTTGCTTTCAGGGGACGCATCGATACAAGGCCGGAGCAGCCAAGGAACGTCGATTGACAAAAATGACCTGTCAACTCGCAGTGGAACCTTGAAATTAAAGAATCCTTACATTTCAAGGAAGCGAAAATAGGCGAGACTTCACTCTATTAATATTTATTATTTGTTTCTAACTGAAAAGTCAAAAAAATCTGAATATTTAATGAAGAAACGGAACTTTCTAGCCTTATTCAAAGAGAATATTATTAATTAGAGTAATAAGTTGTCTGAATTATTATTTTACTTAATTGTAATGCATTATAAGCTCCCTTTAATTGAAAAAGTGACAAAAAGTAAGAAGTTTAAGATAAACCAAAACTTTTTGACATTATTCAAAAAGAATATTATTAAAAGTGATAATAATTAAATTAAGTGGGACGATGGTCGTGGGGGCTAAAGCGTAGGCTTTGGACCCACTCAGTCGGCTTGCAGGTTCGATTTCCGCCTCGCACTCTGGAAGAGCCTCGGCGGCCCGTACGGTGAACACTAGCCTAGCAAGGGAGTTGTTCATCTCCGGAGAGTCGTGGGACCGGCACCTCTAGAGAAAAAAGTTTTCTCTAAACACTTAAAGCTGTTGCTCTTGGTGGTTCGGAACCCACCTTAAACTGTAGGTCCCTCTTCCACCACCAAGTAAGTGTGTGGGGGGTGTGTAAATGAATAAAGAAGAAGGTGCAAGAAAAATGTAAAACCTTAGGGGATACATTAGAAGCTTCCATTCCATAATAATTAAATTGTTTTAGTTAACTTAAATTAATTATTACCTTACTCCAATTAGAAGGTTGAAAACAAAATTTAAAATTTGGAAAAAACCGCGACTTTATGAATCTATTCTAAGAGAAAATTGCTAAAAACAATAAAGAAAATTAATTAAACAATCTACTTAAACACATAATTACTGTTAGAATTTAGTATTTTATGTATCAGAAACAATTTGTATTCAAAAAACCACAAACACGTAAGACGGCAATTAAAAAACGCCAAGCTGAATTTTTCACTTATTGGGGTTTTCGGGAACGTATAAACCAGACTTATGGGGGAAATATTGAAAAAATAAATATTCTTTGGTATTCTATAGCTGATAGTTAAAAGAAATCTTGCGTTTCGATTTGATTAATATAATATTGACGATTCTATATAAAATTTACAATAACGCCTTTTTGATGGGAAATACGTGTTGACCGCCAGGGGGCTTGCAGAACCTCTAGATATCACTACAAAATTCATTTTTTGTTTCGTGGCTTCAAAAAAATTTCGGGATGATATGTATGAAATTTTCAGAGAGAAATAAGGACCACCTTACTGTATATAGTAATTAAAAAAAGTTATAAAAATGGGAAAAGTAAAAACTAGAACAATCCAATAATATAATGCGATTGTCTGACATTTCAATCTATATTAAAACAATGATTGCCAACTTTTCAACAGAATTCTGTTTCCGATTTTAAAAAATGTTTATGGTGGTGAGTTTATCTACTTTTCTATATGACATTGCAAACATCTAAGTCAGCGCGGATTTATAAAAAATATATTGTTTAAAACATTGTAAGCAGTTTGTGGTAGGGCTAGACCTGTAAAAGACTTGTAAATGTTTTGTTTTGAATTACAACAAGAAGTTTATTGCAAATTTGGAATTGCACATATTTTAATTACAATCATCCCTACCCGCCTCTATCATGGAAAAAATACGTCTCGTCGATAAAAATATAGATGTATAATGAATACAAAATTTTTAAACAAAGAATTAATTGATTATAACATCACATTGGATAGGGCAGATTTGCTGCAAATAAGACATTGCTTCAAGTAATCTGTTACCGCTTGTGTAGTGAATATTGTTTATGACTTTCATCAGAAACAATAGTCAATTAGTCAGATATCAATTTTTAAAATATCTGTAGTATTTTAGGAAAATATATTCAGATGAAAAAAAGATATTCTTTAAATTATGATTTACTCTCATTTTTATTATTTTTTTCTAACTAAAAAGGCAAAGGAAAGTTAAACATTTGAGAAAAAACTCCAAATTTCTATCATTTATCTAGGAGAAGATAATTATAAATAAGAATAAATGGTTTAAACATTTATTTTTGTTAAGTTGCATTAATTATTACCTCACTAAGAGAAAATGGATTGATCTCATTTCAAATTTCCATACTCTCTTAAGCTACGCTTGAAATGAGTAAAAATGTTAAATATTGTTTTAAGCCACCTCCCTGGGTCCATAATTAAATTAAGGTGCTCTTTAATCTTTAAATTTAAAAGAAGTGCGATACAAATATGAACACTTTAAAACCAAAATAATATCCAAGTTTAAAATTCTCGCAAATAATTAATGATAATTCTTGCAAAGTTTTTAGAACAATAACATTTTAAAGGTTTACCCTATTGATGTCCACATAATATGGTACTTCCTTATTATTTTTATCATCTTCGAAATTTCTCTAATTCAAATTTTAAATTATAGTTTTGAATGGGCCATTCTGAAATAATTTAATTATGAAGCCCTTAAAACGATAGTCCTTTCGTTGTGATATCTTTGGGATTTTTCCTGCTTCCATAGTTCTTATTTTATTATCCTTATCGTGGACAGGCGTGATCCTGGATTGCGTCGGGCCCTGGGGATTCTTTTCATTCACTCCTTTGGAGAACCCAGTACCTAGAGGGGTGGGCGGAAAGTTTATTACTGCTCAATTCACGGTCCGAATGACATCCCTTGTACGAACGTAATCCTTCCTTATGTGTTTTATCTACCTTATATGTTTTCTTTCTATTATCCAGTAATAACTATTAACTTTGTGCCCTTTTTGTACTGATTAACTTACTAACTTTAAGTTATCCATTTTCACGTTGAAAATAGTTACAATAAACATGACTGAAAAGGAAAACGTAGCATTATTTATAAGAATAGTGTGCCGTCAGAAAAAGGGACAGAGGTAAGCGCACGGCGCAGCGTTACTGGGAGCGATGAGTCGAGGGGAGAAAGTGGTAGCTTCTATAGGCCGTGACTCAAGCAAACGGGAGCGTTAAGTCGTATTGACGGACTCATACTACTAAGGGTACACTTAAAATTTTCCATTTATTTTCAAACGGTTCACTTCTTGTTTACTTCATTGCAGTAGCTGTTCTTTCTTCTGCTACCACGTGCTCGCGGACTGTCACTTCGGACTTCTACGGATAAACGGCAATAGTAGCGAGTACCATTAAAATGCAGGCTGCTATTTTTTAAACAATTTACAACGCCCCCACAAATCTTTGGAAACTTTGTAAAGATAACATTTCCAATAATCAAATTATAACATGGTTAGCTATTTTAGAAAAAACTTGGGATAATTATTCCGCGAGCAATGATCCGCTGGTGGTAGTGCGGAAGCAAAATAAGAAGCCTCTTAATTTTACTGAGTATCATTACAGCATCTGTTAAGAGAAATACTCAGGCGCTTAATCCCATTTTATGGATTATTTAAACAGGTTCGCAAATAATAAGAAATCCCTCCTGCGATTGGAACTACCAACATTCTCGGGCATGTACACGGAGTAACGTACATTCTGCGATTTATTTAATTTAATGGTCCGAAAATACAGGATCTTACTTACTGTTCAGATGCTACATAACATGGAAGTTCATGTGCTTGGTGAAACCGCTTATTAAATCACCACCATCCCCAATATTGAAGATTTTTTTGAAAGGGCCTGGCAGACCTTACTGAAGCGGTATGATAATACTCGATTGTTGGTGAATGGTTTTCTAACAAAGCTGTTTGCTCTTAACTGAATGAGACGAGAACTAAAAGGAACTTCCCTCTTTCTTGAATTACACCGGCGATGTCCTAGGGGCCTTGACATCATTGAATCTGCCTACTGACACGTGGGTCGACTTGCTTGTCTATATGACAGCTCAACGGTTGGACATATGTACCAGGAAGGCATGGGAAGATCAACTATGATCTACGAGTACCCAATCCTACATACCAATCGCTCATCCAGTTTCTGACAGGTAAGGTCAGCTCGTTGGAAGCCTTAGAGAACATTGCCTCGCAATCGATTGGGTTATCTTGTAACAAGTATTGAACTCATTCTCAAATGGCTAAGAGAGATGGTCAAACGACACATGCTAACAGTGCCAGTCTTACAGAGTTGTTGTGCTCTTTATGCACTGGTAAACCTTCAATAATTTTTTAGACTCGAAAACACTCTCTGTGTTCAAACTTCCTGGGAAAGGACATGCTGCGCAATTGTGCTTTTACAAAGCGATGCAAGACATATGGTGAAATGCATCATACGACGCCACATCCATCTTTCCAGGATAGCAAGCCATTTTCTAGCTTTACAAAAAACCTTTCTATTAAAATAATCCTTCCAACTCTTCCACTTTATATCCACTTAGCTTGCCTTTTACTAATTTCTCATCAACTCTAAAGGTACTACCAATATTCCCTACACTTAACCGTCAATGTGACTGAAGAGATCTGTCCTGCTTTCTACGCCTCTCGTCAACACTGAAGTTTCCATGGAACTCATCGTCGAACTCAAGTACTTTTGAAGTAGGGGGCTCAACCATCTTTTATACCTGAGTCGCTTGTACAGAGGTTGAGACTTACGAGACAACCAGCTATCATTTAAGTGCTCGGTGTGGGCAATTTGAGAACAAATCCAACCAGAGGACTAGTCCAAATAAATATTGGCTCTAGAGCCAATCCTCCGACAACTTTTATGGTCAGTGCAATTATTTTATCTAGGATCACTTAGTATATGCCACCTGATGTTAAACGTATTGCTGACTAGGATTATCTTAGGGCTTAGAATTGGTAGTCTTTTTTAGAAAAGGGTGCAAACATGAAAATGATTTTAGGGGCTGAAGATTACTGCTGGGTCATTGAGAAGGAAATCAAAAAGGGGGAGGTACTTTTGTCAGTTTAATAACATAGTGCAGTAGAGGAGAAGTGTGAGCAGCTATTTACCTGAACTTTTTAACGTAGTCAAGATGCTCATTACATGTTTCGACTACCCTCAAACGATCCCTCTACAAATATAGAGAATACAAGACCTGCAGCTTGTAGGGCTCTTGTCCAGATGAAAAGGCGTTTCCGAAAGGTCCACTAAATATATTAGAAACATTACGATCTTATAAATGAGTAGGCAGAGTTGGGAGACATGAAACTAGTCACCAATCTAGAGGATCTTTAACCCAACAAGGGTTACTTCTTACTAAAGCATTGTGTAATAAAGGAAAATAGCTTAAGCACTAAATTGAAAGTTCTGTTCGATGCTTCTCAACGCACTGATAAGGGGGTGCCCTTGAATATGCTTCTACATTGAGGGCACAAATTACAGACTGAATTGGCATATGTCATCCTACAATGAAGGGTGTATTAAGTCGTCTTTAACGCAGACATCGAGCAGATGTTTCGCGGATTTGGATCCATCTAGAGACTCAAACTTTCCAGAAAATTCTGTGGAGAAAAAGCCTCCACTAGGATGTTCGAACTTATTGTTTGAAACCCATCACTTTCGGTTTAACACCTTTGCCGTATCTAGCGATACGTACTCTACTTCAGTTAGCGTAGAACGGCGGTGATTAATATCCCCTCGCTACTGAGATCCTACAAAAAGAAATATACGGTGATGACGTACTCTCAAGGGCGGATGGCATTAGCTTTGCTAAAGAAAAGCACAGACAGGTAAACTTGTTGTTGCAAGCAGGAGGATTCACCCTAAAAAAGTGGGTGTCGAATGTAGAGGAGTTTCTACAGGGTGTTACCACTGAACATCAAGAAACAAACGGTATTCTCAAAGATAGCTCGCATATTCGATCCATTGGGTTGGCTAGCACCAGTCATCGTTAAGGCTAAGGTAATCATGCAAAGTCTGTGGGCCTTGGAAGTAGGTGTGTAGGTATAGGTGGAAGTAGGTACGTCGCCAATTGGACAAATTTCAAAAACGACTTGTCTGATTTTTCCACTCTGAGCATCACACGCTGGTTAGGATCTACATCTTCTAGCTATTCTGAACTTCACGGATTCGAAATTCCTAAGAAAAGCCACTAAAAACCGTTATATACCTTCATGCAACACTACCTTCGAGCCTAACTCGCGTGACTCTCATTGCGTCTAAGACGAAAGTAGCTTGATTAAAAAAGAACTCATTTCACAGGCTCAAATTTTGTACCGCTGTCTGACTTGTGAGTTTGGAATCTCATGTACGTAAGGTCTTGAGTCTCTCCATGTCAACCTCGACACAATTTTTTCGATGTGGAAAACACTTTGGACTGGATTCACGTAAATCCTCTTCGACGGAATTGCACTGAAACTATCGACCCTTCTGCTTATAGAGAGCAACAAGTCATCACACATTCTGCTCTAGTAGCTCAAGAACCACCGTAGTGAATTCTGACTCAATATTCATCGCATATGGATTTGGTCAGAATTATCTGCACTTTATTTTCAGTTCGTGGATCGGCTTTGTCAGAAATAGTTCGAACGGCAACCTTGTCATCCGACGACGGCCTATCTTAAAATGGCAGAATAATCACTGTTTGGACACGTTCAGCGTCAAGCTTTCTCCGAAGATGTCAGTAAGCAACAACAAAAATTGCCGGTTTTAAAATCAAGTCCATTATTGAGGCTACTGCCTTTTTTGGACTCTGATCGACCACTGAGATTAGGAAGTCGACTGACTTATGCCGCACTGGATTACGAGAAAATTTGTTCTTATATCTTGCCTAAGGAACCAACATGAACGACCTTGATTGTCAAGAATAGACATCAGTTCATGTTACACTGCGGTCCCTAACTAATATTTTGCTACTTGAGGAGGAAGTATTGGATCCTCTAGGGCCGTACAGCTGTGAAGCGCATTTTGTCTCAATGTGTGGTATGTACTCGACATCGAGCAAACCCGTGTAATCAGGTCATGAGCCATTTCCCGACCTTCAGAGTTAGTCCACCAGTTTGAGTATCCGCATCGGCTGGATTAGACTACGCAGGCTCAATCTGGATGCGGACGACTGAAGGAAGAGGTCATAAGGCATATAAAGGGTATATCGTTATCTTTCTGTGCGGTGTGCCGCTTGAGCCCTACATTTGGAGGCTGAATGCGACCACACTGCTGATGGTTTCATCGCTGCCTGTAAGAGGTTTTGAAGTCGACGAGACGTCAGCCACATTCTTCACAGTGACAATAAAAACAAAATCATAGAACCTTATCCACAGGTTCGTGAACTACTTTCACATGCATCAGCCTAGGAAGGTATGAGAGTTATCACACCTAGGACGGTAGACTCACCTGCGATCGGACCAGGATCCCTCACGCGTGGGTTTTTCTTAACACATGTAGCACCTTCAAACAAAAAAATTCCAGTTTCTCTTTCGAAACATACATGCAACAAGACACTAGTGCTTTTTGGTACATATGCAGTAAATACCAACGCCCAACAGATCTTACAATAATTTCCTAGAAAATTGAAAAAGGTTATCAGGAATGTTTCAGTCATAAAATAACGTACGAAAAATGGATGCCACACAGAATATGTGCAGCTTTTTCTAAGATGTTACATCGTTAGGATTCAAGCAGACATTATAAGGTCATGAAATATAACAAACCTACGTTGTGGAAAGAGCCATTGCATCAGCAGGAATATTACTTTTGTATAAATGATGTTACCGGTTTCAAAAAAAAAGCAAAGCTTTGTTTATACCAATGTCAAAACAGCATAAAACCAGAAAGATCGTGCTGCAATCAGAGAAATTCTGATTCAAGGAATGATTCCGCTAAAGTGGACAAATTGAGAAAAACGATTACATTCCAGGTAAAGGCAAAAATAAAGTTTTCCAAGTTACGTCGCAGGAGGAACTAAATGACTTGTTAAGAGATCTAGGGCTATCAACAGATGGTGCAGAACTTCTTACATCGTTTATGAAAAAAAGAACTACCTAGCGAAAGATGTTAAAGTTGATAATTTCCGATACAGAGAAGTAAAATTTAGAAAATACTTCAGGAAAATAGGTGACCCATCAACAGTGCAATTTGTTAAGGCTCTTAACAAAGAAGGCCAATGTTTCGAATATTTACAACAAAAATTTCCAAATATTTCAGACGCAAAAGTACATAAGAGTGTTTTTGATGGCCCACAAATTTACAAAATGTTAAACGATCAGAATTTCATCAAAGCTATAAACAAAAAAGAAATAGGTGCGTTAAGCAGGGAGAAAGATTCCATCAAACAAAAAAGATGATGAAACGTAAGTATCAGATGTAACATAATTGTTATCAACCTAAGGAAACTCGAAAACGGCCCTGCACGAAAGGATTGTTGGACCGCACCTGAGAGGAATCGGAACACCCAATGGATCCCGAAGTCGCGGGCGAAGGAACGTCCCGTCGCCAGTCTTGCTTGATCGGTGGTATTAGCGTCGTGGCCTTTTGGTGTTGTTTGCCACGCGTGATCTCTCCTCTTTGGAGCATCTCTCATTATCGAGGCCACAAGTTCCTGCGGAAGCGGCCCCATCTTCACCGACCCGCCGTTGTATCTGCCGACGATCCGGACGATTCCTGGATTGATTCGCACGCCAGGATCCTTCAACCTGTTACGACTACGGCCCAAATGTAGGTTTTTAATAAGCTACATTTTACTTTTACTTTAGTCACGACTCCTTTTACGGCTTTTACTTTTCTTCTCGGTTATCCAATTCCCATTTCCCTTCTCAGCATTAACCCCGTAATATAGGGAAGGTGGGATGTGAATATGTTAGGAGATTACTGTTGGGCATTACAAAGAGAGGTTGTTCAAAAAAGAGTGAAACATCACAGAAACCACCTGCATTAGGTCCTTCGAAAATAAAAGAACAAGATATCATTGGCAAAAACAAAAGAAAATTTTCTTTCACGTGTCAGGGACAGTTTTCGGTGTTTAAATTCATTTTTTTCAAAGTTATGAATTTAAAGTGACCTCATTGAGTTAAATTACCTTTAAATTTGGACTCGGCAACCCTGAAAGATTATAATCGCTTTTCTTTCTAGGTGTTTCGATGAATGTTCCAACCCTTATCATTTTTTTGAGGTTAGGACAAAATGCGACCTGACAGAGTCGAACCAACCCCGGATTCAAGTTCAGCGACCTCAAAAACGTATAGAAATGTTTATCTCATTCGTTGGATTTTTTGGTGTGTCTGTGCTATTAACTATGTGACCTTTTTCTACTCATCAACTATACTAACTGCGAGGTATCCATTTTAACATTGAAAGTGGGTACAATACACATTACTGAAAAGGAAAACGAAGAATTATTTATCACCCTACCCGTCTGATTTCACTGTCGAATCATTTTATAGTCTAAATCTCAACCATGATAGGTTTTTTAGTCAGATACAACTAATTTCAAATTTACAGTTCGTAATGTCTTGTTAGAATTGTTAAATTTTTACAGGCATTAATTTTCAACTTAATCAGTTTTAGAGGTTTTCAGTTTTTAAATTTCACTAAGAAAAGAAAAAAGAATTTGACAGGTTATGTACAGATAGTGTAACAAGCGTGTGACAGCATAGAGCCTCCATATAGACGATCCTCTATACCGTTTCGAAGGAACATGCTAAGGTTGCATCATAAGAGGGCAACGCAAGAGTGGAGATTCGCAGCCTCCAACTAAAACACTATAGTATAAATGCAAGGCCCGCTGATGGGGATTGGTCCATAAAAAAGAATGATCTCTGGAGTGGAAGGAGGTCTACCCCTTAAATCCGGTCCCAAGGGCACTCTTATCTTACGTTAACTGTGCGTGTATTCCGAGCAAAGTTTGAATTATTCTTCGGGATTTCGACTTGCCATATTTTTCTTTGGGCTATTTCCCAATTATTATTTCAAAGACGAAAAATTCCAATTTTCTAAGTTCATTTTACACTTGGCTAAAAGTGCCACCTTGGTTAGGACTTAAAAAATATTGTCCACTTGAAAATCTCGCTTGTCTAAAAAGCAGAGCATAGTATACCTAGCCACCGTGGTTGAGGAAGTTAGCTCTTGAAATTGAGAAATCTGTTTTCGAAATACTTAGCGACTTATGAGTACACGACATTATACATCTTCGATACTGGTTAAGAAAGAGGCTAAGCTTAAAAAAAACTTGAAAAATATTTTCTTGTGCCTAGGGTAATAAAAGCCTGTAAATAAAGAGTGATTTTAGAAAGAGAGTTTCTCTCCGGTACTGGAAAAATCCAGTTTTACACTTGTTGTTTTTACCTTTCCTAATCCCTTGTCCCGTTTCTTACGATGCAGGTAGGCGAGCACCTGTATTGAGAAGAGCGAATTCAACTCAGGCCATCTTTTGTTTTGCGTAAGACTATGAATGCCAAAGGTTTAGATATTTAGATTAGTCATAAATAAATGACATAATCGGTTCTTTACAATACGAGAGACTGACATCAGGTCACTGAACCCTAAAGACGATAGCCTCTTTGAAATGTTGAATTATATTAAAAAGGCCTCCGGTTTAGGAAAAACTTTGGTTCCGATAACAAAATAAATATTGTTTAAATTGAGTTAGCTGAAAAAGAATTGATCATGAAGATCTGAATTTGACTTGTGATTGGTTATTATTGAAGAAAAAAATCTGAATCAAAAATACAAAAAAATAAAATAGAGAATAAGGCTATGAGTTACTTTAAAGCATGCGAGAGCGCCATTTTTTAGATACGAACTGATCATAAAATCGTGATTTGGGCTTAGAGACATAAAAGAAAAATAAGGTCTCTTCCATAATGGATAAAAATAAAATGATCAAAGACTTTTTTAAAGGTAACGCGAAGAAAATCTACATGCACCTTCCACGAGTCAAAAGAATGTACCAAAATGCACGGCAGAATTATATTAATGGTTGAATAAAAGTTAAAAGCAAAGCGCGAATAAAAAAAATTTTAAAAGTTCGAATATGAAAAGAAAAATAAGTGTCAGTGGATCACAAACAATTTTCTATCAACAATATAATCAAGTGTACGTGTGTGGTGATCAGATTACAGTAGCGACTGATACCGAACTATTTTTCCGTGAACATTACACGGTGATAAGTGAATTAAATCAAAAAATCACGTTCCAGAGTGAATCGCGATTCGCATTTTTCGGACGATACACGATGCTGAGAATGTGGAAACGTCGAATAATTGTACGTAGTAAATCTTAAATTTAGAATTTTGCCAAAAATACACGATCACAAAATCGTTAAAATAGAAAAGAAAATATCGAGGACATTTAAAACTTTTCTTTGAGTTTAGAAATTCAAAAAAAATTAACAAGATGGTGAAAAAAAGCACAACGAACGTCACGTGCTGAGAGAAAAGCAGCGACCGAAGAAGAAAATAACCCAGACGATCTAGAAGCAACAATGATGAATATTTCAATGGAGCATTTAGACGACAGTTTACTTTTGCCTCAAATGATACCGGAAAAGGGATCAGAGCAACTCTGGACTGCAATAAATAAAAAGCTGGAAGGACTAGAATAAAGAACGCGAAGAATTCTAGAAAATGACAGGAAATACCACGAGCAGCAAATGAGAGGGCGAAACCAGCCTCTACAAAACAGGATTCACGCACCAGAAAACAGCATTGGCAGGTCCATTGAAGCAACAATAAACGTGACGCAAAGGATCGAAGAGCGAGAAGACAGGATCTTGGAAAAAATCAGCTGTATTCGCGATTTTTCAGCACCGAAAAATTTGAAACAATTATGCGGATTTTTAGGCATGATTAACTTTTATTCAAAATCCATCGACTAACGTGCTAAAGAAATAGTGCCTATACTAAAATTGATAAAGAAAGGAAATACGTGAAACTGAGGTCAGGAAGAACAGAAGAGCTTTAAAGAAATCAAGGAATTGTTTGGAATGTAAATAATGCTGTATTTTCCGGATCCAAAGAAAGGATCCTACCTGGAGACAGACACAAGCAACTATGGTTTAGGCGCCGTTCTTTATCACTTAAACGAAAAAGCGGAAAAAAAATTATCACACTGGCAAGTAGAACTCTGAAATGCCGTAAATTGACTTATTTTAGAACTGAAACAGAATGACTCGCCATTGTTTGAGCCTTGCAGAAATGTCGAAAGTATTTGCATGGGGCTGAAATTAACAGAACCGACCACCTGGCTCTAGCCTTTTCGGAATCCTGCAAATTCGTCAACGCACGCCTCACAAGATGGACTCTGGCCATTCAGGACTACCGGATTAAGATCGAACACCTACCATATAAACAAAAAGTAATAGTCTTTAAAAAATCGAAGTGAAACCAGAGTCGTTATTAACGCTCTAAGCTACGATTAGACACCGCAAAATATCAGAAACGATATTAACAATACCTGAGCAACAAGAAAAGGATGAAAAGAATTCGAAAGTCAAACAAAATATTAATCAACCCAATACAAATGAAAGATACAAATAAATTAATGGTACTTTATAGCACTATGGCGGACAAGAATATCTCATTTATTTATTGGTATAATATACAAGAAAACTAATAAAAGAATGCCACATAGCCTATGACTACCCGGGAATAGAAAAAACTTACAAATTAATAAAAGAATCGTTCTACAGTCCACGACTAGCCGAATTAGCAAGTTAGACGGTAAGCACTTGTGATTTATGCCAGAGAAACAAAGTGTCAACACAAGTCTTACAAGAACCTGTTTTGTTACAATTGCCACTGGAACTTATATCTATAGATTTTGTTGGGCCCCTTATGAAAAAGAAATATGGATATTAGCACCTGCTAGTGATGACCAATACCTTCTCAAAATATACAAAGTTATACCCCGTAAAGAAAGCAACAAGTCAAGCCGCAATACAACGATTAGATGACTTCATAGCCGATGACGGGAAACCTCAAAAAGTGCTGTCAAATCGAGGCACTTAATTTACCAGTCAAAAATAAAGACAGGCACTCAAGGAAAGAGATATTCAGATGGTTCGAACATTAATCAGGCACCCACAGACCAATATGGTTAAGAGGGTGAACCGAGAACTCGCCAGACTTTTCCGTAAGCTCCGTCCATCGGATAAACACAACACCTGGTTCGTTCAACTGAACAGTAAGGAGACGATCCTTAATGAGGCGCACCATGAAACCAAGAACGTAACCCCATACACGACTCTATTGGGCGTAAACCGAAGAGATAGTAGCTTGATCTGCTACTGTTGGCACGCAACCAAGCTCCTGTAGACCAAGAAGCCCAATTGACGATGATGCGTGACAGAATCAAGAAAAAAAGGAAAAGCTCGCACGCCTAAATAAAGATAAAAAGGGCTTAGCCGACAAGATTGGAGATGAAGTACTGGTGAAAGCATGTAATGCATCAAATTCAGCTAGTGGAGCAATGTTAAAATTTCTCGCGTTTTACGAAGCACCGTACACTGTGCATAAATAGGTCGCCAGCAATGTATGGAAAAAATCTGGGAAATGAAGGACTTAAGGACCCATAAGAAAATCGGACAATGAGGTGGTGGAAGAGTTGATAAGGGAGATGCGAGAAATACAACAAATCATAAAAGTCGAAGTGAGCCAAGTAGCAGAAGGGCAAAGGAGAGCCAGAAGAGCGCCGAACATGTGAGTGAGTGAAGTGGACCCATTACGCCCAACTCAAAAAAAAAGATACAACAGCACAAACACTCAGCTGGAAAAAGAACAGGCGCAGGAAAGTGCATCTAATCCTTTCACGAGAAAATCGGAGTTTTTGACAATAGTTGTTAATTTAAAAATTTGAAATTAATGAAAATTTAAAATATTGGTTTGAGCCACCTCCTTTGGTCCCTAGTTAAATTAAGGTGCCCTAAATACTTTAAACTTATAATAAGTACGTTACAAATTCGGACAATTTAAAACCAGAATAGAACAATATCCAAGTTGAAAATTCTTGAAAATTTCAGAATTGATGCGGGTCTACACGGTATCGAAACCGACGACCCCCCACCCCCCCCCACCCCCTCCTCTCTACTCACCAGGATTTTTTTAACTTACCTTCACGCTTTTATTTTGCACAAGAATAAGGAGAAAAATCTTAAATTTTTTTAATTTCAAAAAATTATATACATATAGTAACATAAAGTTGTTGAGCATGCATGGAAATATTTTATATTTGATTTTAAGGTAATTTCTTTTGTACTCTATATTGAAATGATACATTTCAAATAGCGTGATCCATAATTTTAAAATCATTAATTTTAAAAAATAAGTTTGGTATTGTTTAATTCTTTATGGTTCTATTAAACCTGAATTATATTTTGTATAGTTTTTTTTATTTCGATAAATTACGTTATTTTAAAAACAATTCTCTCTTTTCTTTAAATCAAGGACTCGGGTCTTGGAATCAATAAATATTTTGTCAACTTTATTATATTCTTATTCTGAACAATTAGCTCGCATCTTAGGATCACACAAATATTTAATCATATTCAAAACCTATTGGTTCATTTCCAAGAAATATTTGGTTAAAATTTAGGATATATCTTAAACTTAAATAAAAATTAATTTGTAACGATAATTTCATACTTTTCATTAAAATGAAAGTACTTCTTTTTTTTTAAGGAAATGTTTTATAGAATGTCTTGAGTACGATCATTTAACTGAATCAAGTGAGTTTTATTTTATTAAAGATTTTTGTTTCACTGTTAGTATAGTGTGGGAGAGCTTACCACTCAAAAGTGGCTTTTTCTTATACAAATTATTAATAAAATTTTTATGAATTTTCTATAAAATATTTCAAGCTTTAATTGAAAACGATCATTTTTCTACTAAAACAAAATGAATTGTGAACAAAACAGTTAAGAAATTTCTAATTAATAAAATAAATTTTAAACCACAAATAGAATAGTGAAATTTTCCACAACAAAAAAATGAATTTTCGACAAGATATACAATTTGTAACAAAAAAGTGAATTCTAAACTGAAATAGAAAAAATTTTCTACCAAAATTGGAATAGTTAAATTTTCTGTTGAAAACTAATTTTCAACAACAACAAAAATATAATTTTTCAATAGAATAGTTGCATTTTCAGCCATAAAGATGAACTTTTTTCTATGGTAATGAGTCTTTCACCAACAAAGTTACTTTTTAACAAACTAGTATATCTTCGACTCAAAAAAGGACACTTTTTAACGAGAAATTGAATCATATATATATAATTAAAAATTTGTCATAAGGACAACCGCAGGATTTCGCCGGGAGCGGGTGCTAATCTGAAAAATTGCACCCGCTTCCAGCAAAATCGCGGT
>NC_046659.1:123818737-123831160 GCF_010883055.1 Belonocnema kinseyi | reverse complement strand
TGTTCAGACAAGTTATTGGCCTTTAGTTCTTCGGGTCAGCTAAGTTGCCTATTTTCGGCAGGAGTATTGTGCGCCCTTCCACCAACCACTCTGGAATCGGCTTTTCCGACTTCAAATATGAGGTTAAAATACGGGCCAAATGCTGATGGGTTGAAGAACACTTCTTCCACCAGAAGGTTTTGATACAATCTGGTCCCAGTGCGGAATAGTTCTTCCTCCCTCTTAATACTTTTTTCACCTCCTCGATAGTGATGGGTGGACATTCTTTATCAGGTGTTATGAGGGCAACACATAACTCCTTGAAGCTATTTATATTTTCTGAGTCTTCGTCCAGTCTATGCTGCACTTCGCTCTAGACTTCTCTTAGCGTCAGATAGTATCCGTATTCTCTCAATAATATGCTGCCTGATGGTCAGCAGCTTAGACTTTTTAAGTGTGTGATAACGGGTCCGGAGTTCACGCGCGAACTTTCGAACCTTAGCGGTAAAATTCCTGCCAGATTTAATGCAGTCAATCACACACTTAATGCGGGACGCGTACTGTCTTGCCCAGCCTATCTTTATGGCAAGTTGATGCATTCGTCTTTTGGTCTTATGATCAACCGTTGGTTTTGTTTTACAGTTCGCATCGGTCAAAGCTCTCACTGCATTATACACACAATAATTGATAGCCCACAGGTCGGATTCTCCAGAAAAATGTCCACGAAGCCCGTCATCCATTTCAGCCAGATCTTTAGGCTTGAGAGAAACCTTGGTGTTGATGTTGCTCCGTGTCATAAAGCACCGCTCTTCCTCTATTGGATGCCTGCCCGCGGTTAGTCTTAGTGTCGCCTCTCTTTCTCTGTTGCCGGCTTGTTCTAGCTGTGGTCGAGTAGGCGTTCCGTTTACATAGCCCCTTTTTCGGAGTAGTTCAACATGGTTTCGCAGACGCTGCTGTGAAAAGTGCGATAGCTCCGGGTGTTTCTCGCACCACAGAGCATGCAGCCGTGCCATGTAACCCCATTCAGGGGCCACACTCGCATCGTAGCACACTAGCAAGTCGTGTATCAGTCGCTCCGTCCACCTAAAGGACGCGAGATCCCACCGATCCATCGCATTGAATCCATTTTCATTGGCTCCCCCAGCTCCAGAGTGGTCGACATTTATGGCCGACCCATTGTTGAGAGCCCTGCGCGTTCTGTTGTTTTGAACCACATTTACTACAACTATGTTTAGTGTTGTCATTGTTGTTCCCACGAGAGGCTAGGGAAAGGGGTTCGTCCATCCTTGTAGAACCCCGCATGCAAGGATAAGGCTGCTTACTCTGAGAGGTCGCATATTCCTAGAAATTAAATGAAAAAAAAAATTTTTTTGTCAAAATTTAAAAAGAGGAAAGAAATTTTTTTATTGTGATTTGATAAAAATAAAAAAGAGAAGGAAGGGGATTTGGTTTGTGGCCTTCTCATTTTTCTATCCTCTTTTTTCTTTTTGTCTAAATAATCAATTTTTTCCGTTTCTTTTTTAAGACAAATTTTTTATCTTTCTTCAAGTTTTAATAGTAACATTTTATGGTGGTTCACCAAATTTGTTCGTTGAATTCTTGATTTTCTTTTAAGGAATTCGGCGCATTCATTTTTCAATTCACCGATAAATAAGATTTTAAATTTAGTTTTAATCTGATTTCAATTTCTTTAATTTTAGTTAATTAAAAACAGTTGAATTTAAACAACAAAAAAACGAATTGCAACTGGAACGCCTAATTTTTAAGTTCAAACATTAATTTTCAATAACAAAAAAGTAAATGTTCGATAAAGTAGTTAAATTTTAATCGAAAGAAATGAATTTGCAACTGGAAAGAATTATAACCAAAAATGAAATAGTTTACTTTTCATTTAAAACAAATAATTTTGAACCAATGAAAAGGAGATTTGAACGAGATCCTTGAATTTTCAACCAATAATAATGAATTTACGAGGAAAAAGAAAAATTTTCAAACAAGAAGATTAACTTTCTACCGAAAAGTCGAGTTTTCAACTAAAAAACTAATTCTCAACTAAAAAATATGGTTAACATATAAGTCACATTTTTAGCAAAGTGTTCACATTTTTTACCAAAATAAATGAATTTGCAAACAAAAAGAATAATTTGCTAACAGAAAATCAATTTTTAAAGAAATAGTTGAATTTTTAACTAAGAAAGCAATTTTGACGAAAATAAAATGGTTCATTTTTGAATTAAAATAGGCCAATTTTTAAGTAACAACAGACAAGTTAATTTTTCAGTTAAACCATTTTTAACGAAGAAAGCTGATTTTCATCAAAATAGTGTGTTTAAAACCAAGGAAATGTATCTTTCACTAATAACGTAAAATTTAATAGTTGATATTTTAATAAAAACATTTTTTAAATTAAAAGCCTCTAAACTAAACCAAAAAGAACGGATTTTCAAAAAATCATGTAGTTTTACAAAAAAAAAGACTAATTTTTAGCTAAATATAAAACAAAAGACAAATTTTTAGCGCAAACAGTTAGTTTTTTAATCTTAAAATATGTTTCTTATTAGTTAGCGCTATAAAAAAATTATAAAACTTTGGAAAACATGTACTATGAAACGTTATTTCAGTGAATAATAAAGTCATGTTTCTGAGATTTAGAACTATGTAAGAGAAACTGACCATACTGAAATATTACATTTTTTCAAACTGAATAACTGATCCTTTGAGTCTATTCTATGCAAATAAAGTATAAATTTTTATTGGTAATTTGTGTAAAAAAGCCATTTTTCATGAATTAAATTTGAATTTTTGCAGAACGCGGACCCAAACAGATCACTTACTCTGGTGAGTAATAAACTCCCCCATAGTAAGAGCTCACAACTCTATTAATCAATTTCTAATTAATACAATTAACCTACGTCTTTGAATTCTATAATAAATCCATTTTATTTGTGCTCTATATTCCCTCAATTTGTTGTTTATCTCTGTCGCTGTTTTTAAATCTTTGTCTTTTTTTAGGCTTTAGATTCAAATGAAAAACTACGTACATTCTGATATCATTACTGGCAAGTTTGCGTTGTTTAGACTTAATAATAGAATTGCTTTTAGATAGGATATTATAAGATAATGATCTGCTGATAGTAATAAATGTTTATTAAATTCTACATCTATGGTCATTATATTAACTTACATTACATTTACACAATCTCCGACAGGTATCGTACCTGAATATGCAATTTTCAGACAGTCAAAATCCCACTTTTTACAAAGTCAGTCTACGGATCCACCGAGATTCGAACTTTTATTTATAATAAAAATATGCTATAATTAGATTGCTGAAACATCCGAAGTCGTCATAATATTGTCCTTTGGATCCCCTGACTCTCTTTATCCAATTTACTCTTTCTTTTTCTCATCTCTGTAAATGAAGCAATATTCAATTTAGAAAATATTTATATCTTATGTAAAATGCAAATCAAAAACTATAGGTAAAAATATAGTAGAAAATTCGTGTGTAAAATATTAAGCGTACTTACTTGCTTTGATAGAAATTAACAGCTTCCTTCAATTGGTTAGCCTTTGCACATGGTAGTACCAGATTAGCGACCTTTGCCGCCGTATCTTCTACGGCCTTTTGTTTATCTTTGTTGGATGGATCCTTATCAAGTTCTGACTTTGCAAGTTTCATATCTATAATATTTTTTGTTACGGTGGCCAACCTATCTGATTTACTCATTTTTTTTTCTTCGGGACAGTTTTCATGGAAATTCTTACCCTGTACATTGAAATATTCAAGTGCATAATCTTTCAATTTAAATTGCTTAAGCTTATCAAATAAGCATGCCGAGAAACCTAGAGATTTAAAAAATAAATGTTATATTAATAATATAAATGTTTTATGATACATGCTCCACAAAGCATCTAAATAAAGAAAAATGAATTGATGATTTCGATCAAATTTCGGAAATATTAATTACTATTCCCAAGTATGTATTCTGGAAAAAAATTTTGAACCAAAAAACTGTTTTCTTGGAAATATATGAACATTTGGTTGGAATAAAACAAATTTTACTTATTTCAGAATAATATTTAATTGACCTAACCAGTTTTTTTTAATCGACCAAATACTCCGTCTACTGAGAGATTTTGTCGGGCATAGATACCAAAAATTTCGACCATTTTGGGTAATTGTTGAAACTTTTTAGAAATTGTGGAAATTACTGGTAATTTTTGAAACTTAAAAATTTCTTTAATTTCTGGTAATTTTATGAATTGCTGGAAATTTAAAAGAGCTAAAAATTGATAAAATTTACCAAATTTTTATAATTTATATTATATTATCAGTAATCTGAAATAATTTCTCAGTAGCTTATGGTATCTCATTTTATTCTTGAAAATATATTAAAATATATTGCTCAATAACATTTAATTGCAAATAAAGGCCGGTCAATTTACCATTACAAATCCGGGCAAAATAATATTCTCTTGTGGCTATTGCTTATCACATTCTACGTAAAAATATAAAATTGGGATGAGAATATCGCATAATGTCGCCTTTGAAAAAGTTTGTAAAATCTATTTTTTTCTTGAATTCTTTTGTACAATATGCTGTTATATGATGCTCTCAAATTCAGCAACTCTTTTCAATATTAAAAATTAAAAATTGAGAAAAAAATGTCCCGAAGGTCAATAAGACATTATTAGGTTATACTATAACTCCATCGATCATATCATTAAAACTGTTTTAAATTTAGTGCAAATACAAAGTTCACTCTAGGAATGCGCATAAAATAATTAAATGTTGGACATTACCTTTTGTTTAATAATATACAATAATAAAAAAGGCCGGTTAAACAAGTCAATGAGCCGAATGTATAAGCAACTTGCAATGCGAGAAGAATAGTAAATTTTGACATTTTTGATAAATCGTATCTAAATTCTTTATGTGTAAATACCGGATAAAATTCTAAAACTCATTGCCTGCAAAAGCATGAAAAAATTATATTTTTCCATTTTATTTCTTTAAGTATACTTACCGACAGAAACTGCCAGCAAAGCCAGGGTTATAAACTTCATCATGGACGTGTAGGTATATAAATATACTAGAAAAATCAGAAGATAATAATTTTAACAGAAGGATCAATGTATTCACTTCTTTTTGTACTGATGTCTGAATGTTACGGATGAGCCATTTATATACTGACATTTTTGACACAGTGCCCTCAAAAAGATGAAAAACAATGACCAGCCTGTCTGCATTTAATGAAAACACCTGGACACATGTGTCTGCACCACTTGCATTAAACATATTTGTTATTTAAAAAGTTGTGTTTGCAGTCTTATAAAACTCGCTCTTAATAACAGATCTTCCAATTAGGATTTTAAATTCGAGAATTTTTTTTTGTTTGGTAGATTTGAGAAATGGTTCCTTTGAATTCGTTTTAATGATTTTGAATAATGAAATTTATTTGATCCAAATAGAGTTCCGACTTTTCCAGCAGTGATTGATTTTATCTCATTTACTTATTCAATTGTTAAAAAATGCTCTGAAAATATTTCATCTAAAAATATTCGATCTGCGGATTTATCACTCGACTTGAATAACATAACTTTTAACTAGTATTTAATATTCCAGAAATTTGTTAACAGAACTCTTTTTCAAACAAAGCATTTGTTATTATCTACACCTAAGAAAAAATTATGCTTAGATTTAAGGAATTATTTCATTGTGTTCGTTTGAAATAAGTAATAATTTTTCTTATTTTAAATAATGACGCTTTTCCTTCTTTGAAAAACATAAATTACTTGTTTGATAATATTTTGTCTAATAATTTTAAATTATATACATTTATTTCATCTAACTGAAGTAATGTGCCTCAACTTTTAAAAATAGGTGATTTAATATTATTATCTTCAAGTAAGCAAATTATTCTTTTAAATCAAATATATTTTTCTAATGCACACTCTGAATTTAAATTATTCGAATTCTACTAATTCAATTAGTCGAAATAGTTCATTATTCAACAGATGCACTAGTGAAACTTACTAGTGAAGTTTTATAAATTTGATTAGGGAAAAGTGAGGCACTAAAGATTAGTAGAAAAATACTAATTGGAGTAGTCGAGATATTACCTAATTCAATAGGCGAGAACTAATTGTCTTATACAAAAAAAAACATATTAAAGACTGTATATATAATAATTTTTAAAAAATTGTATGCCATTTTTAACTCTATTGAAGTAATCACGAAAAAAAATGGAAGGACAAAGATGGTCAAAATTTAGGGAGCCAGACATTCCTTTTACAGGGTCGAACGCTCCTTCCAAAATTGTGTCGACACCCATTTCGACCATCCACGAATGAGCAATAAGCCATCCCGTATGGTCAATTACTTGATTTTTGCGCGCCAATCATGCGCGTGAAAATTTAAAGGTCACCTGGACACCGTGCAGTAGTGCTATCTTGAGAAAGTTTTTACCCTATAGTATCCATGTGTAACTTGCGTGCATCTGTTGAGGATTTAATTAAACCATCGCATTCTGTAAGTACCTTTCTTAAATAAGTAATAGTAATAATAATATTTTACATAACTAATGTGACATTTGAGATATTTAATTCCAATCTTATTAAGGTTAATATAAGTTTGCATTAGATTATCATTATTTCAGTACTCACTTGTAATTCTAGCCTTAGTCGACTTAGCTTACACATGATTTGTATTTGTTAATTTAAAAGTGAATCTTTATTTTTTAGTTCTAAAATCCTTGCACCCTTAAGTTCCATGAGATTCATGTAGGGGCACATGGCTGCATCAGGGTCATTGCACAATATATTTAGAGGTAATTAATCATCAGGGACGAATCCACTTTACATTTCAAATAAACTTTTACGTTAAAAATTCTACTGCCTTGTAGTAAATTCGGCATTTTGCCCTGAAAATTAAAATATTCAGCCAAAAATTAAACTTCGTTAATAATTCATTTTTATTGTTAAAATTTGGTTTATCGGAAAATTTAACTATTCCATGTTTGGTTAAAACTTCATCAGGTATATTAAATAAGTTGCAAAATCGTATTTCTTGCTCGAAAATTCAACTTTTGTGTTGAAAATTCAACTATTTGGTAGAAAATTAATATATTTTGTTAAAAATTCGTATTTTTGTTAGAAAAACTATTATGATGAAAATTTGTTACGTGTTTTTTTGAAAATTATTCTTTTAAAAAGACAATTATACTATTCCATTTTTCGTACAAAATTGATATTTTTTGTCTGAAGGTTCAAATTTTTTATTGAAAATTCAAGCATTTCATTTTAAATTAACATTTATGGTGAAAATTCTACTGTTACGTAGAAAATTAATTTTTTGGCTTAAAAAGTACACTTTTTAGTTGAGCAATGATATTTTGTGTGTTAAAAATTAAACTTTTTGTAAATAATTTCTCGTTTTTTGGTTTTCAAATTAAATATTTTGCTAAAAGATTATGTATTTTTTCAAAATTCATCTCTCTTTGTTTCAAATACTGCAATTATGATAATTAAAAATATGTGTTCAATGACTACACCTTCGTTTTCTAAAAACATTATTTTCTTCTTCTCGTAATCACCCCTTTGATGTCCATTCATGACATACTTTCTAGTTTAAAACACGTCAACTTGTATAAAAGAAACTATATTAATAAATATTTACCATTTTTAGGTTGCGACAAAAGTTGCTTTTGAATTTAATATTTCTCAAATATATTCTTTTATAGCCGTACTTTGAAGTGAACATTTAATTATTTAAATAAATTAATTAATTCTAACATTATTTCAGGATGTACATACATTTTGTATCCAATGAGATCATTTAAGATCAAACAGAAAAAAATAATCAGAGTTTTTTTTTAAATAATGTATTCATGAAAAGAAATATTGTATTTTTAAGTCCTTATAATCAGCTTATGCGCTGGTGCCAGAAATCAGATTCAAATTAGCTCCTAATAAAAAAATCAAATTATAGTACAAGATTTGATTTTATTATTACGAAAATGAGACAAATCGATTTACGTAAATTTAAAAACATCAATTACTTTTTTCATGTATGAAATTTTTTCAAGCATTTGAAGTAAAGCACATTAAAAAATTGAATTGAAAATTCATATACATCGATTGCATTTTCAACGTCAACACTAAATTAAATCGGTTTATTTTCCCATAGAAACAAATACGTTTTTGTACATTTTATTTAGAATCATCAATATTATGTGAATCAAGGTGAATCGAGTTAAAACTCCACATTTTCCTTCACAATTGCTATCGAATACGAATAAAATATTACTTTTTGAATTTTCCCCCATAATTATGTTTTATTGGGTACCGAAAAACCCCCATACGTAAAAAATTGTGTTTTACTGGTTTTTAGCGATAATTAGGATCTTTTGCATTTTTTTAATACAAATTGTTTCTAAAACATCAAATACGACTGCATACTGATAAGTAGATGTTTCTATACATTTTTTACACAATTTATTAATGTTTTTGGAATATTTTTTTTAAATGGTATAGAATTTATATCCATCACAAATACATCCCTTGATCTCCTTCAAAATGTTCATATTCTATTGAGTTACCTTTAACTACAAGAATATTAATATATTTTACGAAAGCTGGAAAATATTTTATTTTCGAAAATCTCTTTTCTAAAATGTTTAACTTAAAAATGTTGTTATACCTTGAAATTAAAGAAATTGTTAATCCTGTCGTAAAAGTTTGAGTAAATTGAAATATTAATCACTTAAAAATTTGATATTAAAAAGTTGAAATTATTGTTTTGAGGCACCTCCTTTTGTCTAAATTACGGTGCTCTTGAATCTTAGAATTTGAAAACGTGCGATACAAATATGAACAATTTAAAAATAGGATAATACAAAATCCAAGTTTCAAAGTCTTGCAAATTGCAAAATTGATGCGGATCGAGACATGTTTGGCATGCATGTAAAAGCTTTATAATTGATTTTCAAGTTATTTAATTTATATTCTAGATTAGACTTGGATTTTATTTATTTATTATTATTCATTTTTAAAGCTTCCAATTTTAAATCACGTAATTTTCAATGTTTTTAGAATAATAAAACTCTGAAGTTTTACAATATTAAATGGCATTTAATTCCATATGATATGATACCTCCTCATAATTTTTATCATCTTCAAAATTTATATAATTAAAATTTTTTATTATAGTTTTAAATGCTCCATTTTGAAATAATTTAATGTATGTTGATGTCTCTTTAGAATTTTTTAATTTTTACGGACACTAAATTTGAGCTTAATCAGTTTTGAAGGTTGTCAGTTTTTAAATTTCACTATGAAAAAACGAGAATTTGTTAGGTTGTGTGTAGATATAATCGTCATTAACAATTTATGACTTTTTTAATATCAATTACAAAAATGTGCTTAACATTAAAAAAACTGCCCGAAGTTTCTAATTTTTCATAAACTGCTTGAATTTTTCTTAAACTAAATTTAGCTTATCGAAAGAGATTTTAGAGATGAACAAAAATATTTAACAAGTCGTTTCAATTCCAAAAATAATAAAAAATAAATTTATTAAAAAATAATGACTCTGTTCCGATCATTCGCACAATGTTCTTGGATAGTCCAGCTTTTCCAGACAAATATAAAATCTATTCATTGCATATCATCGATAAGTATCAAAAGTTTTACCGAATGGAATTCAAGCGATATGGCATGAAAAATGTTCATTTTTGTCAACGACCAAATTAATATAATATGTAGAAGATAAAATTGTGTGATAAAATTGTCTTCTTTGTAACAATACAATATTTCGTTTAATTGATTTCACCTGTCAAATAAGATTTTTAATCAGCTTATAAGTCTCAGATATTACTTTTCTTGCAGATTCAATTACTTCTTCACCCACGAAAAAAAACGTTAAAATACTGCATAATAATTTTTATTTTTATTTACATTATTAATTATCCGAATTTTAAAAATCCACAAAAAGTTAACAAAGTGGAAAACAGTTTATGGCTTTATTAAACTATTTTCAACTGAAAATATATGCATTATCCTGACTATTTATACCTGGATTTTAAAAAGTACTATAATGAAGTATAATTCTGTGTAAAAAAATTCCAAAAGAATTAAAATTTTAACTTCAGCCAGGGCCTTCAGTTTATTAACGTTACACTAAATGAAATAAGTATTAATTTGAAACAATAGTTTCATGCATTTAGTTTAAGTAAATTGATTTCTTTGTATTGAATAATTATTTTATAGAATGTATTCAGTACGATCATTTTATTGAATCAAGTTTTCTTTGATTTAAAATTTTTTCTTAGTTTATAGTATGGGGAGTTTACCACTGACCAAAGTGCGTGATCGGTTCGGGTCCGATTAATGCGAAAATTTAAAGTTAATAAATCAAAAAAACCTTTTTATACAAATTATGAATAAAAATGTATAGTTAATTTCTAAAATAAATTAAAAGAGTAAGCTATTCCGTTTGCGTAGTTCTGAGTTATACGAACATAAAAGCTATTTTCTACTGGATAAAAAATGCAAAGTACATGTTTTAATAACATTCTCTAATTTGGTTTTCCTAAATAGTAGAATTTTTTAACAAATAAAGAGAAATTTTGCACAAAACATAACATAGTTCAATTTTCAACCAAAAATGAAGTAGAGAAAAATGCCAACAAAAATTATGAGTTTTCAAAAAAGAAGATTAGAATTTCTACTAGAAACACAAATTTTCGCCAAAATACATGAATTTTCGACTAGATATGTAAAGGTTTAACTGAAAACGGGACATTTTCTACTGAAAGAAAACGAAAATTCAACAAAATAATGAATACATTTTCAACTAATAAAATAAATTTTAAACCAAAAATGGAAGAGTGAAATTTTAAAATTAAAAAATAAATAAATTTCTAACAATATGCATATTTTGTAACGAAAGAAGTCAATTTTCAACTAAAAAATATAAAAAAATTCAACCAAAAATGGAATAGTTAAATTTTCTGTTGAAAAAAATTAATTTTCAACCAAGAAAGCCATTTTTCAATAGAATAGTTACATTTTTAGTCATCGAGATGAATTTTTGATTAAAGTAATAAGTCTTTATAAAAAAAATTACTTTTTGACAAAGTAGTATGTTTAAACCAAAAAAGATGAATTTTTAACGAAACATTAAGCAGTTGATATTCCTACCAAAAAATATCTTGATAATAAATAGAAACAGTTGAATTTAAACAATACTAATTTTATATGAAATACTTCATTTTCCAAATCAAACATTAATTTTCAATAAAAAAAAGAATTTGTAATGAAATAGTTAAATTTTAATCAAAAGAAATGAATTCGCAAATGAAAAAAAAAATTTAACCAAAAATGAAATAGTTCACTCTTCAGTTAAAAAATAATTTTGAACTAAGAAAAAGGAGATTTGAACGGGATATTTCTAATTTTTAACCAAAAATAATGAATTTTCAACCAAAAAGATGAATTTTCAAACAAGAAGATAATAATCGATTGTTTTTGTCGCAACACTGTAAAAATAATTTACAGTAGCTGACGTTTCGTTTCCTAAGTTCTAGGGAACCGATACCTCGTGATGTGGTACTATTCATGGTTTTTCCTGTAAAAATATGGCTAACATAGTAGTTAGATTTTTAGTAGGACGATGGTCGTGGGGGCTAAAGCGTAGGCTTTGGACCCACTCCTCTGCAGCTTGCGGGGTTCGATTCCCGCCTGGCACTCTGGAAGAGTCTCGGTGGCCCATGTGGCGAACACTAGCCTAGCAAGGGAGTTGTTCATCTCCGGAGAGCCGTGGGAACGCACAGTGGGGTGAAATCGGAAAACGAGGTTCAAAATGACATTTAGAACGCAATAATGCACCGATTTTAGAATTTTTTTTTTTGAAAAATTCAGAACTAAATTTTTCAGAAAATGGTGCGAGTGGATTTTTTATTTTTTTGTTTATTTAATTTTTATTTTAATGCAAACATCGGAAAAAATGTCGATTTTTCTAATTTCATTTTTTATCTTCTAGACAAAATTTTTTTTATACTTCTCGTCCCTTGAATTTAGTGCACAGGGGTATAAGAAATATAAAAAAATTCTTAACTTGCATAGTTAATTGCTATAAACAAATTGTATTAACAAATACTCGACATTAAGGGTTATTCGGCTTCAACATATATTTCTGCTCTGAAATCGCTTGCTTTCATTGTGAGGATGATACGTGAATATTTAAATTTAACATTAAATGTTATTTGTTTATTTTATAATCAAATTATATAAACAAATTCTCATTTTGGCCGTTTTTAGGCGAAAAGAAACCGTTTCTTCTTTCTACCTTGTTGCAATTATGTTGCCAGTGATGTTTTCTGAAAAAAATTTGCCACCTATCAATATTTGTTTATTTATAAACAAATTATATAAACAAAT